>NW_016107976.1:204152-256709 GCF_001604975.1 Cebus imitator | reverse complement strand
GTGAGCCGAGATCGCGCCATTGCACTCCAGCCTGGGTAACAAGAGCGAAACTCCGTCTCAAAAAAAAAAAAAAATTTTTTTCAGTAACATTTGTCAGCTATCTGTATTGAATTGTCACATTTTGTTGTCTTTAAATAGCTCACATCATTTGACTTTCTTCTCACCTGTCTCCCTTTGTTTCTTTCTAAATAAAATTTTAAATTATTAAAATTTATCCTAATAAAATCAATTATTTTTTTCGGAAACCACATAGTTTGCTTTTTAGAAGTAAAAACTTCCTTTGCTATCTCATCTAAATATGTTTCATGCAGCATATGATATAATCGCTCTAACAATATTTCATTATAGGAATGTTATATTATTTCCAATTAAGAACTACATGTTGCAGAAATGATTTGGTTCTCTGCAACTGTGACTTCCATTAAATATTCAATTATTTAAAAACCGGTTGAAGTTTAATTAAATAAACTTAATTAAAATTAGATTAACCCTTTTCACAAAGCAGGATCCAAGTTATAGTAAATGAAGGGCAAAAGGAACTTTAACATCGTCCTTAAGCAAGGAGAAACTTGAATGATACATTTAATGAGAGTGTATTATTAAAATTTAAAAGCATTTGGTTACAATAAAAAGATATTCCTGCTATTAATGTATATCTCTTCAAAAACTCAGAGCTTCATGTGGCATTATAAATATAAAAAAAAACCTGAAACAATTTATTTTCATGTTAAGCCAGTGCTGATTATTTCAGTGGGGACCATTGAATTAACTGTTGAACAGATTTTAATATTCTTTAATCCAATATTTAATTCAGTAATTTTACATTAAAGAAGAATCTAGTTCAGATTTTTAGTCAGTAATGCTGAACTGCCAAAATACAGTAAAATAAAAAGGCATATTTCATATCACTGTATAGTTATATTCACAATCACACATCATTTGGGAGAAAATGAAATATATAGCTTATAGAACAACTTATTAAATGGAATGTAACTGAAAAGAAAAAATTTAGGTCAAATCAAACCACCTGTATTTACGTATACACCAATCAACAATCCTCTTTAAGCTCTGAGTATTTGAAATAATATACCTTTATTTTATAAAATTCAGTCAAAAACACATAATGAATGATGGATGTTGAATTAGCTATATTATTTTCTATATTAATAAATAAATACCAAATTACTCCAAATAGACTAAAATATCCAAAAACATTCTAATTATTTTCCCCACACAGTTTATACTCACAATCTTTTCAAAGAAGTGTATTTTAGCTAATAGTATCTTTTTCTGCTAGGATTATTCAAATATATTTGAATAATATATTTGAATGAATGAATTATAGACTTGAATGAATTATTTCTTTAAGAAAGCCAAGATATCATGGTAACATAAAAACACAACTTCTGTGAATTTTGTCCTTATTTGCTTTATAATAATGCATATACTTAGATATATAGTTCGAACAATAAATGAAAATTAGAAAATATTGAAAAGCAAATGTACTTGCCACTTATTTAGAGACTTATCACCTAGAGGCAAGAAATTCGACCACATATGTATGCTTCTGAGGAAGAAGATAATCAAAATCAATAAAGTCTTAGGGCTGGTCATTTATCATAAATGGAAAACTTTATGCTCCTCCTAAGGAAATAGCGACTTTGATGGCCAAACAAGATGGCTCATGTGGCTGAGAAGTCTTGCCTGCTTTTGGTTCTGCAGCTTTTCCACCTGACAATATATCACATATTTTTCCTTTAAATAACTTAGCACATTTGTACTAGATATCTAACTTTGCCAACATGATTTCACTAGTTGATGGTTCAGTCTTGAAATAGGCCAAAACTCTTTCCCTCTATAACTTCCTCTAATGAAATACACAACAAATTTTAAAAATTCGTATTTGCACACTATTTTACATATTGAACATATTGAACATGCAATATTAAAAAATAGAAATGATAAGACTCTATAACAAAAAAAGGGGTACAGTTATTTTAGTTAGGGTCACTTATCATTCAAGAACATATTGAACACCTAGTACTGAAACAGCAATTCCAAATTGGATTTTGGAAATAAGATTATTTACCTCACAAAAGGAGCAATTCAAAATTAAGCAGACTAGGTTTGGTGCAAGAGAGTGTTGCCAAGCAGATGCCATTCTCCCTGCACCTCACCTCCTTCCTTGATCAAATTGCCTACTTTAGTCATAGAGTATATAAAGAGCCCAAGGCTGAAATTATGACTGACCTAAGCAGTCACAGTAATATTATGACTTCTACACAGGCTTTTCTTGGACAGAGGTAGAGAAGTATCCCAGCAGAAGACTGGAGTTGCTCTCAAATGAAATCACCGCAAGACCATTTGTTAATCAGCTCTTCGCACATACTTACAGCCTTTTCTCCTCTCTTATGAAAATAATCAACAGTCAGAATTGACCAGATATTTGGAAAAAAATTTACACAAAAAGCAAAATCAAAACAGTTTTAAAAGAATAAAGTAGAAACAGAGACAATTATAGAAACCAAAGATTTTCTATGAAGTGTAATTAATACTATCAATAACAGGTGAGAACATATGGATCAATACAGTAAGAAGAAAACATTATGAATAATATCAGCCAAAGAACATAACATAGCTTTTCGAATGTATGTAAACCAAATGTAGAGATCATGGGCCAGTAGCAGAAAAGGAAATCAGTGTCCAAAAATTACTGGAAGATGTCTAGTAGCCAAATAATAAGGTGTTAAGAAAGATAATGCTGGCTGGGTGCGGTGACTCAAGCCTATAATCCCAACACGTTGGGAGGCCAGGGAGGGCGGATCACAAGGTCAAGAGATGGAGACCATCCTGGCCAACATGGTGAAACCCCGACTCTACTAAAAACACAAAAAATTAGCTGGGTGTAGTGGTGCATGCCTGTAGCCCCAGCTACTCAGGGGGCTGAGGCGGGAGAATTGCTTGAATCTGGGAGGCAGTGGTTGCAGCCAGCCGAGATCTCGCCACTGCATTCCAGCCTGGCGACACAGCAAGACTCCGTCTCAAAAAAAAGAAAAATAGAACAAGATACTTTCCTGGAACGGATGTCTCCCTTATTTAAAGAAAAGTGTAATAAAAATAAAAATAAATAGATTCGTAGCAAAGTAAAATATCATGGCATTTTATAACAACATGGACAAAATAAATATCTTTACATTTCCTGATTAAAAAAATGTATATAAAACCTATGGATACTCAAGTAACACTGGACTCTCAAATAACAACATTGGAATTTAGAAGACAATGCATCAAATATTAATACTTGAATTCTAGACAAGTTCAAATAATGAAATATAAAGATATTCATACAGTATCAAGTTGAATTAACAAAAAATAAAGTTATTTTGAGATAAGCAAAGTTTCAATAATTGATTTCTTTTGTTTATTGCTCAGGAAGTCATGAACAAATATACCCCAATAAAATTAAGACTTTAAGTGAGTAAAATTAGTCATTATAAAATAAAATGATCAATTATTTACATTATTTAATATACATAATACCATGAAAGATACATTTCAGTATTTTTTTTTAAACAAGAAAAAGTTGAATTGCTTCATTTGCACCATAGATTGATGTCTGCAGCTGTGGTTACCCATCATTTCAGATAGACAATTCATCTTGCAAACAGATGATGTAAACTTATGGTATCAGTAAATACAGTGCTCTAAATATATTTTCTCTTGCTTATATTTATTTTAAATTTTTTATGTTTACTTTAGATATAGGGAGTACAGTTTTGTTACATAGGTATAGTGTAACCAGGTGGTGAGAATAATACCATAGTGTTTTTCTTTTTTTAATTATTATTATTATTATTTAAATATATATTTTATTGCATTTAGGTTCTTGGGCATATGTGAAGAACATGCAGAATTGTTGCATAGGTACATACATGGCAATGTGGTTTGTTGCCTCCATCCCCATCACCTGTATCTGGCATTTCTCCCCATGTTTTCCCTCCCCAACTCCCTACCCACTGCTGTCCCTCTCCTAGTCCCCCTGAACAGACCCCAGTGTGTGATACTCCCTTCCCTGTGTCCTCACCTCCTCATTGTTCAACACCTGCCTATGAGTGAGAACATGCAGTGTTTGATTTTCTGTTCTTGTGTCAGTTTGCTGAGAATGATAGTTTCCAGGTTCATCCAGGTCCCTACAAAGGACACGAACTCATCGTTTTTTATGGCTGCATAGTATTCCATGGTGTATATGTGCCACATTTTCCCTGTCCAGTCTATCATGGATGGGCATTTGGGTTGGTTCCAGGTCTTTGCTATTGTAAACAGTGCCGCAATGAACATATGTGTGCATGTGTCTTTTTAATAGAATGATTTATAATCCTTTGGATATATACCCAGTAATGAGATTGCTGGGTCAAATGGAATTTCTATTTCTAGGTCCTTGAGGAATCACCACACTGTCTTCCACAATGGTTGAACTAATTTACACTCCCATCAACAGTGTAAAAGTGTTCCTATTTCTCCACATCCTCTCCAGCATCTGTTGTCTCTAGACTTTTTAATGATCACCATTCTAACTGGTGTGAGATGGTATCTCAATGTGCTTTTGATTTGCATTTCTCTAATGACCAGTGATGATGAGCATTTTTTCATATGTTTGTTGGCCTCATTGATGTCTTCTTTTGAAAAGTGTCTGTTCATATCCTTTGCCCACTTTTGAATGGGTTTGTTTTTTTCTTGTAAATCTGTTTTAGTTCTTTGTAGATTCTGGATATTAGCCCTTTGTCAGATGGGTAGATTGCAAAAATTTTTTCCCATTCTGTTGGTTGCCACTTGTCTACTGCTAGACTTTGAGTTTTTTTTTTTATTTTGCTCCTCTAGCTCTTTCACTTTTGATCCTAGGATGTCAATTTTAGATCTTTCCTTGCTTCTCATGTGGGCATTTATTGCTATAAATTTTCCTCTAGACACTGCTTTAAATGTGTCCCAGAGATTCTGGTATGTTGTGTCTTTGTTCTCATTGATTTCAAAGAACATCTTTATTTCTGCCTTCATTTCATTGTTTATCCAGTCAACATTCAAGAGCCAGTTGTTCAGTTTCCATGAAGTTGTGTGGTTCTGAGTTTGTTTCTTAATCCTGAGTTCTAATTTGATTGCACTGTGGTCTGAGAGATGGTTTTTTATGATTTCTGTTCTTTTGCATTTGCTGAGGAGTGATTTACTTCCAATTATGTGGTCAGTTTTAGAGTGGGTGTGATGTGGTGTTGAGAAGAACATATATTTTGTGGATTTGGGGTGGAGAGTTCTGTAAATGTCTGTTAGGTTTGCTTAGTCCAGATATCCTTGTTAATCTTCTGTCTAGTTGATCTGTCTAATATGGACAGTGGAGTGTTAAAGTCCCCCACTATAAAGGAGAGCTCAGGCTGACATCTGGCAGTTATCCTCCTGGGACAAAGATAACAAAAGAAGAAACTGGCAGCAACCCTTACTGTTCTGAAGCCACCACAGGTGATCCCCAGGCAAGCACAGTCTGAAGAGGACCTCCTGCAGTCCTACAGCAGAGGGGCCTGACTGTTAGAAGGAAAGCTAAAAAACAGAAAGAAATAACTTCATCATCCACAAAAAGGACATTCACTCAGAGACCCCATTCGAAAGTCACCAACTACAAAGACCACAGGTAGATAAATCCACAAAGATGGGAAGAAATCAGTGCAAAAAGTATGAAAACACCCAAAACTAGAACATCTCTCCTTCTCCAAGGGATCGCAACTCCTCACCAGCAAGGGAACAAGGCTAGATGGAGAATGAGTCTGATGAACTGACAGAAGCAGGCTTCAGAAAGTGCAAAATAATAAACTTCTCTGAGCAAAAAGAACAAGTTCTAACCCAGTGCAAAGAAACTAAGAACCTTGAAAAAAGGTTTGACGAAATGTTAACAAGAACAAACAGCTTAGAGAAGAATATAAATGAATTGATGGAGCTGAAAAACACAACACGAGAACTTCGAGAAGCATACACATTTTTCAATAGCTGAATCTACCAAGCAGAAGAAAGGATATCAGAGATTGAAGATCAACTCAATGAAATAAAACAAGAAGGCAAGATTAGAGAAAAAAGAGTAAAAAGAAATGAACAAAGCCTCCAAGAAATATGGGATTATGTGAAAAGACCTATTCTATGTTTGACAGGTGTACCTGAATGTGACAGAGAGAATAAATCCAAGCAGGAAAACACTCTTCAGGATATTATCCAGGAGAACTTCTCCAACCTAGTAAGGCAGGCCAATATTCAAGTCCAGGAAATACAGAGAAGACCACAAAGATATTCCTCAAGAAGAGCAACCCCAAGGCACATAATCTTCAGATTCACCAGGGTTGAAATGAAGGAAAAAATGCTAAGGGCAACTAGAGGGAAAGGTTGGATTACCCACAAAGGGAAGCCCAGCAGACTCATAGCAGATCTCTCAGCAGAAACCCTACAAGCCAGAAGAGAGTGGGGGCCAATATTCAACATCCTTAAAGAAAAGAACTTTCAACCAAGAATCTCCTATCCAGCCAAACTAACCTTCATAAGCGAAGGAGAACTAAAATTCTTTATGAACAAGCAATTGCTCAGAGATTTCATCACCACCAGCCCTGCCTTACAAGAGCTCCTGAAAGAAGCACTAAACACAAAGGAACAACCAGTACCAGCCACTCCAAAAATGTACCAAATGGTAAAAAGCATCAACACAATGAAGAAACTGCATCAACTAATGGCAAAACAACCAGCTAGCATCAAAATGGCAGGATCAAATTCACACATAACAATATTAACCTTAAATATAAATGTGCTAAATGCCCCAATCAAAAGACACAGACGGCAAATTGGATAAAAAGTCAAAACCCATCAGTGTGCTGTATCCAGGAAATCCATCTCACATGCAAGGATACACAAAGGCTCAACAGAAAGGGATGGAGAAAGATTTACCAAGCAAATGGAAAGCAAAAAAAAAGCAGGAGTTGCAATCCTTTCTCTGATAAAATAGACTTTAAATGAACAAATATCAAAAGAGACAAAGAAGGGCATTACATAATGGTAAAAGGATAAATGCAACAAGAAGAGCTAACAATCCTAAATATATACACACCCAATACAGTAGTGCCTAGATGCATAAAGCAAGTTCTTAATGACCTACAAAGAGACTTAGACTCCCAAATACTGTTTTTCAATCCATACCTCACTCCTCCCTTTCAGTCCACAGTTTCTATTGTTTCTGTGTTTTTATTTAGGTGTACCAATATATAGCTCCAACTTAAAAGTGAGAATATACAGTATTTGGCTTTCTGACCTCGCATTTGCTTAGGATTATGACCTCCTGCTCCAACCATATTGCTGAAAAAGCATAATTTCATTCTTGTTTATGGTTGTGCAGTGTTTCATGGTGTAAGCACATATTGTTTATCCAATTCACACTTGATTGGCACCTTTGTTGATTCCATGTCTTGGCTGTGTGAAAAGCATGGCACTGGACATACAAGTGCATATATCTTTATTTTATAATGATTTATTTTTCACTGGGTATATGCCCAGCAATGATATTGCTGATTTAAATGGTAGTTCTGCTTTAAGCTCTTTGAGAAAACTCTGAACTACTTTCCATGCATTCTGAGCTAATCTACACTCAACACAATATAAGCATTCTCTTTTGTCCACAGCCTTGCCAGCATCTGTGATTTTTTCACTTTTTAATAATAGTCATTCTGATTGGTGCAAGATGGTAGCTCATTTTGACTTTGATTTCCTTTTCACTGATAATTAGTGTTGATGAGCATTTTTTATGTTTGTTGATCTCTTGTATACATTAAGAAGTGTCTGTTCATGTCCTTTGCCCATTTTTAATGGAGTTATTTATTTTTTAAGTTCCTTATACATTCTGTATATTAAAACTGTGTCAGACACATAATTTGTGAATACATTCTCTCATTCTATAGGGTGTCTGTTTACTCTGTTGATAGTTTCTTTTGCTATACAGAAGTTCTTTAGTTTAATTAGTCCCCAGTTGTCAATTTTCATTGTTGTTGAAATTGTTTTTGGAGGCTTACCTGTATTATTCTCTTATCACCCTGCTAATAAAGACATACCTGGGATGGAGAAATTTATAAAAGAAAGAGGTTTAATTGACTCACAGTTCAGCACAGTTGGAAAGGCCTCCAGGAACTTACAGTTATGGTAGAGGGGGAAGCAAATATTTCCTTCTTCATATAGTGACAACAAGGAGAAATGCCCAGAACAAAGGGGGAAAAGCCTCTATAAAACCATCAGATCTTGTGAAAATTCACTCATTGTCATGAGAACAGCATAAGTGTAACCACCCCATGATTCAATATCCTCCCACTGGGTCCCTCCCAGGACATGTAGGGATAATATAGGAACTACAGTTCAAGATGTGATTTGGGTGGGAACACAGCCAAACCATATCATTATACCCAAGAATTATTTTTCAAAGCTCATGTCAAGAACAGTATTTCCTAGATTTTCTTCCAGGATTTTTATAGTTTGAGGTCTTACATTAAATCTTTAACCCATGTTGAATTCATTTTTGTACATGGTGAAAGGTGAGGGCCAATTTCATTACTCTGCACATGGCTACCCAGTTATCTCACAATCGCTTATTGAAAAGGGACACTTCTCTATCTCTTCCTTTCATTGGCCTCCTCAAAGATCAGTGAGTTATAGATATGCAGATTTATTTCTGTGTTGTCTACTCTGTTCCACTAGCCTGGCTGATCTATGTGTCTGTTTGTGTACTAGCACTACCATGCTGTTTTGGTTACTGTAGCCTTATATTATAGTTTGAAGTGGGTAGTATGATGTGTCCAGTTTTGCTTTTGTTTTGTTTTTTGGTTGTTTTGTTTTGTTTTTTCTTATAACTGCTTTGGGTATTCAGGCTCTTTGGGGGTTTCCTATGAATGTTAGGGCTGTTTTTCCTAATTCTGTGAAGAACAAAGTTGGTAGCTTGATTGAAATAATATTTAATCTGTAAGTTACTTTGGTCAGTATGGCCATTTTAACAATATTAATTATTCCTATGCATGAATATAGAAAGTTTTTCCATTTACTTGTGTCATCTCTAATTTCTTTCAGCATTGCTTTGTAGTTCTCCATGTAGAAAATTTTTACCTCTTTGGTTACATGTTATCCTAGGAATCGTGTGTGTGTGTGTGTGTGTGTGTGTGTGTGTGTGTGTGTGTGTGTATGTTGTAAGTGGAATTACATTCTTTATTTATCTCTCACCTTGAACACTATTGGTATATAGAAAATGCTACCAATTTTTGTACATCGAATTTTTTATTCTTAATACTTGCTAAAATTGTTTAACAATTCTAGGAGACTTTTCGTGGAGCCCCTAGGGTTTTCTAAGTTTAGAATCATATCATAAGTGAAGTGAAATAGTTTAATTCCTTCTTTTCATATTTACATGTATTTACATGCCTTTCCAAACCCCACCACAGTCAAAGATTCTGGCAAATTTGCACAACAGCCCAGTGATCCACAATTTAAACAAACTACTCAAGAAATTCAAATGCGGGTAGTGTGAACAAGGTGTAGAAAAACTGTTTTAAACCTACCAATTAAATAATATATGTATTAGAAAATAAAATAGCCTTCAAGGTAAAGAAAAATAGAAAGCCACAGAAAGGAACATTGAAGGGCCAATCTGTCTAAGAGGAGACTAGATAATCAGATTGCTTGGAATTTTAATTCATATTACACATATTTCTCTTGTTATAATAAATGCAGCAGCCTTTTAGAAACTGGTACTGGTGGATATTCAAATAATACAACTTACTTTAGTTTGATTACATGCTCACCAGCCCAGCCTTCAGATAATTTACCTTCACATGTCATGGGCTATGGGGAGATAGTAGACACAAATTCACAAAATTACTATCTACCTAACAACCATATTTCACAGAGTAAATTAAACCATAACACTGGTTTTAAATCAATTTTATGAGCTTTGTTAGTTTTGGATAATATGCCTGAATCCAATTAACTCTGAGGTATTGCAAGTTTGTATTTCTGAACCTATAAGGTCAAAACGTGGACTTTGGTGAATTTGATGAATTAGATACTACCTTCTGAGGCTTCTTTTCATTAAACCAGTTGGGCTCAACTAATGACACCCTCACTCTCTTGCTAATCTTTTCTTCCGGACATAGCTTAAAACGGGTAAATATATGCTCACCAGGATAATCAAGGAAGATCAGAAAGGGGTGGTATATGGGCATGCTTTTGAAAAGCATACAGAATTTGTTTAGAATACTTAGAAATATGACAAATAAGCATGTATTTATGAAGAAACAATATAAGCAAAGTTGCTGAAGGCAGAAAAAGAAAGCATAATTTGGTGAACTATAAAGTAAGTAAATTTATTTAGAACATTGGGTTCAGTGAAGGAGAAGGAAGAAGAAACAAAACAATTAGGTTTTTGAACTGTGGTTAGTTTATGCTGTCCCTCAAGTGTAACAGTAAGAAACTTAATTTTATTTTCTGTAGATAGTCTGCAGTACTATCCAATTTAATTGTGGAGAGATGACCCAAGTAGAGAATTTTCTAGAGAATTTTATTTGATAAAAAAATATTGGCATGATGAATTATAATTATTTTAAAAGTGTATAGGACAGATTATGAGATAAGAAAATAAGTTGGTATTATACATAATTTAAATATTATTTATAGTTATGTTCAGCATACATTCATTATGTATTTATGTCATCTGTTTGGCATTACACAAATGGAGTAATAGTGAATAACAGTCATTTTGAACCTCTGCTGCTCTACTAGGTAGGCTGAATGTTACTTAATTACATGCTGTAGCTCCTAGTCTAAGCTCTAAGCATTTACTTTGCCTAAACCGTAGATTATGTACTTTTCTATCTTCAAGATCTCAACAAGGATCTGTCAAGGGTGATGATTAAGTTAATTATCTGTTTGTTTTAGTGAATATATCTATCCCAATTCCTCTGTTTGATACATGTTCAAAATTACTGTTCACTTATAAATATAGGAATCCCTTTTCCCAAAATGTGTATGCCACATTTTGGTAACTGAAAATTTTTCTTGTAACTACATCATTGCCATGGCACAGTAATTTCATCAGTTGACCACTAGTAATTGCATACCTTCTTTTAGAGAGTGTAAGCCAACTTTTGCTTTAGAGAGGGTAAGCCTTCTTTTAGAGAGTGTAAGCCAATAGTGGAATTCATATCCAAGTGCTATGATATCTTGAGTCCAGGGGTAATAGAAATAATCTTGTATTAACCATTTTCCTATTAAGAAATAAGAGGACAGATATTAGGCTCTTTATTCTTCCTCCCAGACGACTTTGAAAATTAAACTCATAAATAAAATGAGGGGAAAAAAGATTCTCTTTTCTACAAAATCCCCGAACCACTGATAGAGAATATTTGATTGAACTTTCTGTGCTTACTGTAATGGAGCAATTAATAAAACCATTTCTCATTACTAAAACATGTCAATCCTTTAATACATTTAACTTTTCCATAATATTCTTCTCTGTTTGACTCAACTGACCTCATAGCAAATGCCGTCTGCATGTCTTTTTCTGAATGCCAATTACAAATTTAGTAATATTACTGCAGCCGTTGCTCATTTTTTGAATGGTAAAAAAAAAAATAACGATTTTTAGAATAGCACATAGATGTTGGGATAAATATCATCCATAAACTCCTCTGTAAAGATTTAGATATAATTGTATTTTTCTAACAAGTCTGTGAATTGTTTCCACACTGAAATTAAATTCTTAATACTGCTGTACTTAATACTGCTGTAGAGCACTCAATGAAGCAAAGATGTCCTTAGTCATCAGTGGATTATGTTGCCTTTGGAGAAACAAGTTCAGAACTGATATCAGTATCATTGGATTTTTATAGTTTTTTAATTCTACTCATAATTCTTTTCCAATATTTCAACAGATTGGCATCACAGTTGTGTAAATAAACATTTATATTTGGCTTTTATTTCCACCAACCCTGGTTATTTTTCAATAGAAGGGACTAGTAGAAACAGGACAAATACTGATTTAATCTATTGCTACAGAAAAATTACATATTCAAATTGCATATATAAATTATACCAGTGAGGTATGCACATATATATGCATTATACATTCTAATACTATACAATTTCCTACAACAGTAATAAATTACTTTTTTAATATATTTCCAGTGGGTCTTAATCTTTCAACTCTCTAGTTAACAATGCTTTGAATATGGTTTGGATATTACACGTCAAGGAACTAGAAAAAGAACAAACTAAGTTGATTCATCATTCTTCTTACTTGGAAGCCTTATGCTCCTTTTTTAGGGCATCAGATTTTCTCTTGTGTTTATTTCTTCTCATTTAGATGCGTTTGTCTACAAAAAAAAAAATCTCTGTTTTCTGTCTTTTGGTAATACCGCAGCTTATGTGGTCTCAGAATAATATTTCTCCACTGAAACACACCTTTCATATGTTTGATAATGTAGAAAATTTTTTATATGTAACTCTGTAAGTGTGTCTATCAAGTGTTAAGTAACTTTTGACACAGTTTAATTTTAACATATTGACAAAGTTAAAAGAATACGTCTTTTAAAAATATTAAACACATTTATATGTACAATTACATGTATATATAAATTTCTACTTTCATAACCTGTTATGCATTCAATTTCTGCCTATCCATCAATTTTCTATGTGACTGTAAGGATGTGGCTTATAAATATCTTTCAGATTTTGTCCTATCTTAGTCAAGCCTGTCTTTTCTTACAAAAGAGACACAAAAATCAGGTTCTGAAAGCAGTAGTAAGAAGACAGCTTATTCTTACTTACATCTCTTCTGACTCCTGCCTGTTTGCCTTGGGAAAATGAAATTCTCTCAGATGTCTGTCCTCTCCTTAAAGCTGTCAAGGCTAGAAGTCTTCTGTTATTAACCTGTTTCTGACAAAAAGTTCCCCACATTAAAATGAGCAAGCTCTCTATTTCCATTTAGATTCTTTAAGGATCTAACTACTAAAAATCAACTTTGGATGAATTTATAGGATTATGGTAACAACACAATTTCTAATAACAGTTCTGCTATATTGTTATTCCTGTTTTCAGATTTGAAACTTGAAAGACCACAGTCTCATTATGTTTCTTCAGTGTACAAAATGGTTATCAGGACCAGACAATAATAATATATATTTATGATTATATATTCTAATAATTTATAAAATAATAACATAAGTTTAATAAATTAGTGAATATATCTAGATAGTAAATTTGATGATTTTTCAAAATGTAGTCTACTTCCTTTTTATTACCATATTGAGTAGATTATGTTTCTTTATCTTTGTGCTTTCCCAAATAAATGATTGTAAATATTTCATTTGCATTATTTATGATTATTAATATATATTCTTTAAATCCTTCATGAACCAAAAAAGCATTGTTATGTATGTCTTTAGCTTAAGAAAGCAACCTCTTAAAATAATTGTAAGCATATATATATAAAATAATTATGCATGTAATTTATAAATAATTATGTATATGTATGTGTAATTGCTGGCTTAGATGATATTTATAAAATAAGGCTGAAGTTCCATGAAAGAAAATGAACAAAAATCATTGCACAGGAGACAGAATTTATACATAAGATATCCACACAAATTTTACACACAGTGCATCCACACACACATCATGAAAACAGCCAGAGATAAGATATTTCCACAGCTGTGAGCACAAGTTATCAGCCTCAAAATATTCTTAAGTGACAGTGTGTCAAGGTAGACATAATTGGGCTCTAGGGAACACTTTGGATTAGATAACCTTCGTATATTTTTGATAGATATATTTTAGGTTGTAAAACACCAAAATACAACATAATTTGTAAATGTTTATGATAGTTCATCACAAAAATAAATACTAAACATTGTGGCTGTTAATAGTCTCCATTACAGTTGGTAACACCCTATAAATCAATACAAGGGTTTACCTCCTTATTGATATAACTATAGAACCTAAAAAATCAAATATAAACTACTTTTTCTGACTTAATTTTATAAGATTAATTACAACTAAGGTGGAATACATTTAAAATAAGCTAGAGTATTCAGTTTCTCAGAGGTTGTTTCAACAACATTCTCTGTAAACTTGTCTACAATTTATGTTTTATTCCAATTTTATACCTGTATTTAGAGATAATTTCTGGCCAAAGATGCAGTTAAATATGTCAGAAAGAAGTGGTGACTCATTTTTTCTGTTTACTTGTTTATTTACTGTATATCCATGCTATATAAGTCAAATAGTACTTATAAGAGATTGTAAAAGGTTTTATTTATTTGTATTGTAAATACATATTATATAAATACTGATATTTTACAACTGTTTTAAAGTTATAGTTTTGAGGACGTTTTTACACTTTTCCTGAATTAACTATTCTTTTAAAATCTGTTCAACAGATATTTATTAAATAACCATTATGCAAAACTCAGTAATATGTTCTCTGAATGATAGAAAATTAGAAATAGAATCCTTAGGCAATAAAGCAAATAAGTTTTAAAACATACAGAATAAAATCAATCTTATTCATTTTTAATTCTAAAAAATCCTTAAGAACATAAAAAGTGTGTATTTATTTTTATTTAAATGAGGATTTGAGTAAAATTGTACATAAGCATAAAATTTGTGTTTTATATCAAACCAACAGGACAGAGTTGTAGAAAGGGGAAGATGCACAGAGTCATCAAATGAGAGTGGGTAGGCTGTTCTTGAGGATGAATTTGCTTGGTAGGGAAGCCATACAAAGGTCTGGAAAAAAAATTGATATCTTGCAGCCAGGTGCGGTGGCTCACATCTGTAAGTCCAGCACTTTGGGAGGCCGAGGCGGGAGAATCACGAGGTCAGGAGTTCAAGACCAACCTGACCAACACGGTTAAATCCCGTCTCTACTAAAAAAAAAAAAAAAAAAATACAGAAAATTAGCTGGGCGTGGCAGCTAGCGCCTGTAATCCCAGCTACTTGGGAGGCTGAGGCATGAGACTCGCTTGAACCCAGGAAGCGGGGGTTACAGTGAGCCAAGATCAAGCCACTGCACTCCACCCCAGATGACAATTCAAGATTCCGTCTCAAAAAAAAAAAAAATTCATATCTTAAAAGCTACATTAATGTTTCTGAGCTTTTACATTGACAAATGGTTTTCACATGGTAGCAATGTTTGGTCTGATAAGGAAACAACCTAAAGAAAAAGAAATACTTTCTTCACTGGTAAAGATTTATTGACACATCTGATTTTCTTTCACAGAAAGAGGCATATACCTTTTTCTTTGCAATTTATGATATATGCCTTTAATTTTCAAATGAAGATGCATTTAAAGCATGTATAGAAATGCAATTATGAGGCTGCCAAAATTTTTTATAATATATTCATTTTCTCCATAACTGATGGGCCTTTCATGGTATCTTAAAACAGGCAATGACAAAAAATTTTAAAAGATGCTGGCTTTTCATAAAATTGTAACTTTTTATTACTCCAGTTTTGTGTTTGGCAGGTAATTAATGCATGAGGGCAGAACCCTCATAAATGAGATTAGTGCCCTTATTAAAAAACAAGACCCCAGAGAGCTACCTTGTTCCTTCCACCATGCAGGGACTCAGTAATAAGATGCCTTCTATGAATCGGGAAACAGGTTCTCACCAGGTATGGAACGGCTCCCTCCTTAAATCTTGGACTTCCCTGATTCAGAGGGGTTAGAAATAAACTTCTGTTTATAAGCCACCAAATATGATATTTTCTTATGACAGACTGAACAGACTAAAACAAAAATCTAGTACTAACAGCCTCACACAGTGCCAATTTCCTAATATTAGTAACCAAAGAAAGAAATCTCTAAGTTATTAATCAGAATGCATTTCTGGATTTTGGAGGAATCAGGAGACAGCAGTATCTTATTTTCTAGGAAACAAAAATACAAGGCCTGGGATACTTTATTTTATTTTTCCTTCAGTTATGTAAAATTAGAAAATTAATGAAGAATTTGTGTATTTTTAGATAAACTCTCTTTCTAACTCTTACTATATCTGTTCATATAGTAGACAGTACTTTTTAATTGTTGACTTCTTTTAGCATCCACTTGCTTCGTTTCTAAAAAATTTATTTTTTTTCATGTGTATTAAATTTTTCCTCTCTCCATTTGGCACATTATTCTGAACATGCAAACATGCTTAATTCAACTTCATACTAAATTTTAAAAGAAGTGAAATAGAATATAGATGTCTTCCATAATTCAATTTTTCTATCACAGATACGGTATTCCATACAATACAAGCAAAGATTGGTTCACTTTAAAACCTAAGGAATTTTAAAAGTATGAAATGAGTGAGTAGCAGAACTTTATTCATATACAATGTAGGAGGCATATGAATCAGAAACAAAACCTCATATTGACCACTTTTCCTAAAAATTGTTTATATAAATAAAATTTGTGTTTAGCTCTTTTCATATCACAGTAGCAAATCATCTTAGTTCAATGTGTAGACATACTCTGTTTTGAGTGAGATATCAACATAACAGATTTATTTTGAAAAGAGATATCAAATGCTTCTCTCTCTCTCTCTCTCTCTATATATATATATATATATATATGCATATATATATATATATATGCAGCAGCATATTAAAAGTTTATTTTAAAATTATAGTCTATAACTGATATGCAGCTATACTTCAACTCAGAAGCTTCAAAATCGGGATACACACAGAAAGTCTCAGAATTTTCTACAATTAGTGTAGAAAGAACCAGGTACAAAGAACTGCCCACCATAAAACATTCTTGCTAAATCTTTCCCTTAAAATAGAGAAAACAGTAGAAGAACTTTACATAGGGTTTGTATGTAATATGTATAGTACATATTTATTAAATCACTTACACACAATTTTAACTCACAAATTTTATTTTAAATTATGCATTTAATTGTTGCCAGCTGACGTTTTTATTTTTTCTTGGCTATTAAAGTCCTCAAGTAAAAAAACTAATTCAGGTTTATTAAATAGAGGAATTTGAAGAGCTAAATTCCAGGTAAAGATGTCAGCTATGTCACAGAGTAATCAGCACCCCTTCCACTCTAATTCCCTTCTTTACACTCATATTTCTTAAAGAGCCATCTACACTTTCCCCTTTCACCTTATCTGTTTATTACTGTCTATTCAACACCATATTCTGACTAAAAGCATCAGTGGCTCTTGTCAACCACAATCACACTCTACTGGCCTCATCCTATGGTAACTTTCCAGAGCATTTGCATCACTCCTCAAACCTTGAGACCATCTCCTGGAACACCTGGGGCTACATAGAATTTATTCCTACATCGCAAATCCTACATAGAATTTATTCTTCTGTTTTCCTTACATACATCTTAATGCTCATTTTCCAAATCTTTAGTTTTCTAGTTTTTCTCAACTTACCCTCTTAAGATTTCAATTTTCTAAAGTTCAAATCTTGTCTTTTCAGATTTCATACTCTACCTGTCTTTGACCTGATATATTTATTGGGCCTCACAGCTTTAAATTATATGTATAAATCTGTGATTTATATATATAACTTGACCTCATTTATCTCCTGACTTAGATTTTTAACTTACAACTAGTTATCTCAAGTAGTGGCCCAGTAGACAACTCAAACCTACTGTTTTTAGACTTTGCCTAGTTATTACTTCCTTCCTCTCTTCCCTGGTTATTGGACCTTGATTTTAAATGTCCCTGAATTGTTGACCTTTATCAAGAGAAACAAAATGACTGTTTCAAAGCATTCAGAAACATTTTCTGGGTCTCCAAAAGTAGATTTAGTAATAAAAAACAATAACACATATTTGTCTTATTGGAGTTTTTTTGTTCTAACCGTAATTAGTTTAGTGAACGTGCATATTCCTCACAGATGAAAATATAGTTAATACTATTCATCCTTGTCATAGTATTAAAAAGCAGTAAACTGCAAAAATTACAGATTGAAATATAAATGATCATCTTATTAAATGTGTGCTTTAATTTTAGAAAAATTCTCTCCAAAAATATCTAATTTTAAAGAATTTTTAAATTCTGGGTCTGAAGAAACAGACCCAGTTTGCTGTCACAGGAATGAAGGGAAGATTAGAAATCATAAATAGAATATAGTCTCAGTTGGAAATGTTCAAAATTCATAGATTCACTCTAAACATATATGGCTCCTGGATTTGAGGAACACTGAGAACACTGAGAACTTAGTATACAGAAAAAAATTTCAGTTGTTTCTTAGTAACCTTGATTTAGTAAAAACAGTTAAAATTAGTAAAACCTCTGTTTTAACTGTTATAACAGTAAGGTATAGAATGAGTCCAGATTTTGATTGAAATGGAGCAAGGAGAGCTGTGTCAGCATGAAGGGATCACATGATAACAATGTGGCCAATGGTGACTGGGGAGAATCCTGGAATTCACATCATCAGTAGGGGTCAAAAATGACACACAATATATGAAAACAATCACTGAATATCCTCAGACTTTTTCAAGGGAGTGCTGGACTTACTGTAAACAGGATGAAATATTGAATTATTTCATTTAGGTGTTAATGAAAGTGGTATGAGAAGTTCCACCAAGTAAATGCACAGCAAGCCTAGACGACTACTTATTCCCACACCAACTTTTCCCATTTAACTGTTCAAGTCCTTTAAATTTAAACTTCTCTTTCCATGCCACAGCCTAGCTGTAGTAACATCGTTTCTAACTAGAGCTGTATGCATTGTCGAGCTATTCGCCGCCTTCATTCTGTCCCCTCTTTAGTATATCCTCCACATTGCCAGCAAACACAGTTCTAATCTTTTACATATTATACTCACAGGCCTGTTTAGAGAAATGTTTCCCAAAAACTAAACCCCCAACAAACACACACACACACACACACACACACACATACACATACACACCAAATACACACAAAAAATTATACATATACACATAAACACATACCCTTTACCTCATCTATCTTGGACCACTCATCATCCATGGATATATCTTGGGCTTTTCACATGTCAATTTCTCTGCCAGGAAATTGATTTTTGATTTCCTTTTTTTTCTGATTCCCTTCTCTCTTATTCTCTACCCAGTAAGGCTAATGGCAAATCTCACCTTTGCTTTGAATGCTTTCTGTGTCTCTGTGGGATATTTAACAATACATTTTTAGATGATTCTAGAATAATATGTATTATTATACTCATGCTCATTTCCTTATATCTGGCTTTTCTTTTGCATAAATGTAAATCTCTGCTTTTCAAAAGGCAGAGACCATATTTTACTCATGGCTATTCCTTCAAATTTAAACAAATAGTAGATTCCCAGTAAATATATTGGAAACATAAATGAATTACTGAATGAAAAAGTCTATGGAGAAAATAATATATTTTTGTATAATTTCATAGACAGAAAGCCTTTTATTTTCTTCTCTTGTAAAAGGTGACATAAAATATGTATCCTCTTTTTATACACTGCAGAGGATTTCCCTACATGAGATTGTACTTGCCTGAGTTCCCACGTGGGAATAAAATAATAAGCCGCTTGAATTTAAAAGACCAAGATAATTAGCATTTCATTTGCCCAGAGAGGAAATAAAGGTCCCAGTTCATTCACTGCAACACTGCTTTGGCATTCTTCTTGTCTCAGGAGTTAATAACAGAAGGGCACAGATTATTAAACAAAGTGCTCTCTACCCTGTTTCTTCAATTCTATAGCACTTATTTCCACATTAATTCTAAAATATGGCTTCTTTCTCAAAAATCCAATGAAGCTTCTGTCTAAATAAATTGTGTATAAGTTAGAACTCTTAATTGGAAAATACAGCAGACATCAGCTAGTTCAAATAAATTTTTAAAGACTATATGGCAGTCAAAGAATATCTACGCGAGATAGCAAGTAGGGCTTTGGGGCTTTAGAAGTTCTACTGCCTCTAGGAAAATAGCTTAAACCCAGAAGGTGGAGGTTGCAGTGAGCCAAGATCATGCCACTGCACTCCAGCCTGGTGTCTCCAGGAGTGAGAATCCATCTCAAAAAAAAAAAAAAAGTTCTACTACCTATAAATGCCCAAACCTCATCAAAAGACTGTTCTCCAAGGGATCACACTGTTCTGAAACTGGGCATAGATGCTCTGCCTCTCAATACTGGGGTTGGGCTTGGCACCATAGTCTTCACTACCTCTGCTTCTGAAGACCAAAGCCTCCTTTCTCTTTCAACCTTATCAGAAAATAAACTCCGGACACGACTTGCCTCTTCACCTTGCTTGCCTTCAAATTGAATTGTTTAATGGAGTTGATCTGCTTGCTGAAGACTACATTACATGCCTAATCCCTAGCTCCAAGCCAGGCTATCTATACCAATTTCCGATAGCTACTAGAAAATTCTACCATAAACTTAAATAACACAAATTTATTATCTTATGATTCTAAATGTGAGGAGTCTTAAAAGGGTCTTACTGGGCTAATATCAAAGTGTCTTTAGGGCTCCATTTCTTGAAGTTCTAACGGAGAATCCATGTTCCTGTATTTTCTAGCTTCTAGATACCACGTATATTTCTTGGCTTGTGATCCTATTGGCTTGTGGCCTAGCAAGTTTGGCCAAGTTCTTCTTATATTGCCATCCTTCCAGTCCTTTTGCAATCTTCTTGCCTAGTTTTAATGACCCTTGTGATTATAATGGGTCCAATTGGATAATTGAGGTTAATATCTCTATTTCAAAGTCAGCTGATTAGCAACTTAAACTCCACTTGCAATTTTAATTACTCATTGTTAAATAATCCAACATATTCACAGGTTTTAAGAATTAGGGCATAAACAACTTTGGACAGCTATTATTTTGCTTCCCGTAATTCACACACTACACTGCCCCTCACCCCCATGTTCCTTTCACATACCAAATAAATTAGCTCTATTGCAATGTCTGCAAAAGCCCCAACTTATTGCAGTAGCAACTCAAATTTCAAAATCTTATCCGGTCAAATCTCAAAAGCTACACCACCTTTACTGGGTATAAGTGAAGCTCTGGGTATAAACCATACTGTAGACAATACCTCTTCATTTATGAACCTATGAAACTCAAGCAACAAGTTACTTGCTACCAAAATGAAATGGTGGGATAGCATAGAATAACAGTTACAAACATTCTTTTTCAAAATGAGACAAAAGAAAAGGAAAATGCAGTCACAAGTCAAAAATAATTTCAAAATTGAACTAAGAAAATTCCATTTGTTTTCAAGGTTTGGAAATGTCTCCTGAGATTCTTAGATTATTCTCTGAGCCATTTTTCTTTTTCACTAATGATTGCTGTGTTTGCAGATGAGTAATTTTATTCAGCCTGTTTCTTCCATGATAAGTTTGAGGATCCAATAAGTTGCTTTTATTTTGTCCTTTCATTGCCCTCATTAAAGCAAGCTGGCCACATGTCTGTTGGTGTAACAGTCTAAGGAATTCTGGGAGTCTCCCATGAATGCCCTGTCATGTCGTCCTATGTTTTCTCACATTATAGTATATGTGTACACACGGATGGATGTATACATACATGGACGTATGTTATTAGCTGAGAGGTTCTTTGACAAGTCATTCCTACATACTCTCACTTCTAATTTTTGATTCCATTTAGATGACTGTGATCTATGAGTAACATATTTAATCTTTTCAAAAAAAAATTTTTTGTGTGACTGAGTACTCTGACCTTTTGATCTTTCTTAGGTAATAGCAAGTTCCTACTAACAGCACATGCTCAGCATTTTTTTTTTCATTAGAGTACACTTATAAAAAAATAAATTGAGTAGTTTTAGCAAATTTGCAGTCAGAAAAAGCTGGGAACTTGCAAATCATAGTCCTGATTAACTTTTGTTTACAATTATTTCCTCAATTTGTTTCTTTTAGTTTATATTTTTACTGTAAATAGCAAGAATAGATCAGTCCATAGGCTCAAAATTTTGGGAATCTCCTCAACTAAATACTCAATTTCAACACTTGTAAGATTTGTTTCCCTTATAACTTCAAGACACAATTCTGCTAAAATTTCTGCCATGGTATCATAGGGCTCTCTCTTTCCTAAACTTCCAATAACATGTTCCTCATTTCTTTCCAAGCCATCAACATCAGCACTGTTATCCTCCATATTTTTACTAGCAATCTGTTTCTAGTTATTTAGATATTCTCTGTGCTTTAGGCTGTCCTTACCATGCTTTTAACTTCCTCTGAGTGCTCAGCAGCGGGTCATTAGGATCCATATTTCCACTATAGTCTGTTAAAGACAATCTAAACTTTTTCTACCATGCTCTTCAAAACATTTTCAGCCTCTGTGCATGGCCCTATACTGAAGCCACTTCCACATTTTTAAGGTACTTGTTAGAGCAGCAGCCCACTTTTAGGAAAGGAAATCTGTATAGTTAGAGTTCAGCCAGAGGGCAGAAGCAGGAGATATGTACTAAGAGATTTGTTAGGAAGAATTGGCTTACATGATTGTGAGGATGGCTGGACAAGTCCAAAATCTGTGAGGCAGGCTGTCCGGAGGAACAAGTAGAAATTCTAAAACACAGGCTTAAACTGCTGTCCATAGGTAGAATTTTTCTTTTTTCTTTTTTTGCATAAGATTCAGATCTGCTCTTAAAGTTTTATAATGGATTAAACTGGGCTATACAAATTATATAATATACTCTCTTAAAATTAAGATCTTACAGAATATAATAATATCTGTAAAATACTTTCACTGTAACAACTAGATTAGTATTTGATTGAATAACTGGAGACTGCAGCCTTCCCAAGTTGATACATTCAAAGGGCAATCATACAGGGCAAGCATGTTTTTCTGGTTTATATCTACGGTAGCCATGTCTCATAAGATAAGAAGATTCCCAAGCACAGGAAAAATGTACAAAAGGGGTTGTACGAGCAGAAAGCATGACGAATGATGGCTGCATAAATTCACATGATTTCCCGAGGTTTCTTTGAGGCTGTGAATAACACATTTTTTCTCTTCCTGGTGTTGGCTTTTTGTTTTCTTTTTGGCAATATTAACTTCATAGTGCATTTTCACTTTTAATTTTACCTTTTCTCCATTTTATTACTTTTTAGACTTGCTCAATTCCTCTCTCCAGTATGCTTTCAAAAGTGCTATCTTTCTGTTGGCTAAAGGGTATGAGGCTTCTGTTGAATAAGATGAATTAGTTCTGGAGGTATGTTGTACAGCATGATGATTATAGTTAATAATAATGGATTGAATACTTAAAATTTGCTAAGAGACTAGATCTTAATCATTCTCACCACACACACAAAATAATGGTAAGTATGTAAGGTGATGGATATGCTAATTCACTTGATTAAATAATTTGTCATTGTGAAATGATTAAATGAAAACATCACATAGTACACTGTAAATATATACATTTTTACTTTTTACTTCTAGCTTTCTAAAGCTGGGGAAATAATGCTATCTTCCTATCAAAGTTTATTTTCTAGAAGCGGCATTTCTTTTTTTTCTTTATCTGCCCTCTGCCCCGTATCAGAAGTCCCAAACTTCCTTTTCATCATGGATTATAAAGAGTCCATGTGATGTTGCGTTTTATAACTTTAGAATCAATAGAGTCAAATATCATACGAATGACCTCTGCATATCACGATGGAAGTGGTCACAGTAGATGAGACAGTAATAGACAGAACCCTAACAACTAGAATTAGGTTTAATTTAAGAAGAAAGAAGCATGAGTGAAAGCAGAACAAAAAATATTTGATCTTATATTGTTCTTCAATCCAAGCATGTCTAGCATTGAAAAAGTGCTTGAGATCAATGTAACACTTTATAAAATAATTACTTCTTTCTTCAAAGACGAAATACTATTATTTTCGAACATTGCCAAAATATATCTTTATTAGAGACCTTCATAACTTTCTGTACAGGGCATCAATGTAACTATATTGAATATTTTTTTCTAAATGGCTTATGTATGTTCAGCTTCATTATTCTCAAGGTCAAATGTGGCATGGTTTCCTTTATGCTTTCTTGAAACCAGAGTATATATAATTTTTAACATCTATTTTGGTGGTGAACTTTGGAGAAATAGATTTTTTAAATTACCATTCTCTGGAAAGGAAGAGTGTAAAACGAATAAAAATTATTTCGGTGAATTGCTTTTATTATTCAATACTGTTAGAGTCTACTAGTGAATCTGAAATTGTATTTTATGAGGCTTAGGCTTTCTAATTTTAGAGATAAGAAATTATATTTTAAAGTATCTTTAGCAAATGTCTAGCATAGTTTCAATTCTGAAGGGAAATGTGGGTAATTACACAAAATATTAAGGAGGAAAATAAAGCAACAAAAAATTAAAAGCCTGCACCTTTAAGAAAACTAGTAACAGGAAAAGAAAAACAAAAAAAAATCACAAGCCATAAATTGTGTTCCTATGTTACCAAAAGCATAGACCTGAATCAAGCCATGAGTAGACACATGGGGATGTGTCACAGAAACGGATAGGATCGATGCAAAAGGCCTAGAAACCATGAGGTCAGAAATCACTAAGGTTACAGTAACACCCAACCCAATGGAATGAAAAATATTAAATTACATATATAAGGTTGGGTTTCCTTACTGTGCGATTAAAAACATGACTGAGATCCAAACACACAGTGGCTAGTTGAATGTTACAAAGCCTGGCCAAGCAATGTGAATTCAATATGGTTCAGGTGGTTTTCAGAATCATGCAATGGTTAGTGTGTATTCTGTTATAAATATTGATAGGGAAAATTCCAGAATGTCAATTATCTCAGGAATCTTTCTAGTTAATTGATATCTATTCTTTATAGCTACACTGGAAAATAAAATTAGCAAAAAAAAAACATTGGGACTGTGGCTACATAGACTTCACCACCCATGTTTTCTGATGGTCAATGTCAATATTCTCTATGTCCTCCATGTTTATCTTCCTTTTCACCTGAAAGGAGATCAAATGTTATTGTGTCTCAAAATCAGAATTGAGTTCCACAGAGAAAGGAGCTAATACTCATCACATTATATTATAATTCACATTACCAGTGCATATTACTGCAAGGTTTTATCATATTGCTCCCAGTAGGAGAGGATTTCACCAAAAGATGATCATCAAAATAGAAGCAATATTGGAGAGAGTTAAATTTCTATGACAGCAAAGAGAGAAGAGTTGCAAAGTGGGGTGAATTTTATTTCCTAGAATTAGCAGATTTGAGGAGTTTTAGCAAATAGAATTCTTATAAATGAAGACATATCTTGTAAGGCAAAAATCATGAGATATAGAAAGGCTAAAACTGCTGTTATAGATTCTTTTGAAAAGATCTCTGAGAATAAAATGTGCTGTGTTTTTAAGATTTTTGCAGAAACAAAAAGGAAATCTGTAACCTAGGAAGCTTGGAGAACCACCCTGGATCACTCCTACAACCGCTTCCCTGGAATCTAAAATGTATTAAATGTAGGAATCTAAAATGTATTAAATATAAATATAACTATCAAAAATAAGGAACAAACTGTCTATATGTAAAGATGGGATAAGGAAGAGGATGAGAAAAGTCACATTGTTTCACATAGCTGATGAGAAGTGTAATCTAATATTCCAACATGAAGTAAAAAGTTAAGTATTTGTTTAAGAAATATGGTAAGAACAAAAAAAAATTCAGAAATACATGAATGCAGAGACAAGATGTGCTATAAGACTAGAATGTGATGCTGGAACTGTCAAAAACATGAGAGGTATTAAAAAAATCTTTATAATAAATGAAAAAATACATTAAAGTACATTGATTAAATACTATAGCTAGGTCAAAAGTTTAATGTTAAAATTATATTCTATATATACTAAAAGAAAATTTGGTTGAATACTTGTAACCTTGGAGCAGGAACGTCTTTATAGCAGTGACTGTCTAGAAATCATAAATGAACACACTAATAAATCAAAAACATCTGCATAAGCTTCTAAACAAAAGCAAAACACAAATTAACAGTAATGGCACATCCTCATATGAGGGGATAGAAAAACTTGCTGATGCATGGAGAAATTCAATGGCTGTGGTACCTTAGAACTGCTGCTGCCATCCTCAGAGAGGAAGGAGCAACCCAGGCTTGAGTGTGGCTCTAGGGAGGAATTAGAAGGGAGAGTATGAGCTGACAGCTCCTGCCAGGGAACCTGGAATACCTAAAAGCTCATCAGTGGATTGGAAGAGACCCATGGCAAAGAAACCAACAACACATGGTTATCTTACTTACAATCTCAGAGGCAAATTGTTACTAAATAAGTACCAAACTGCATCTAACCGAAATACGTAAACTATCTTTCAGCCCTAGGAGCTCTGTCACAGGTAAAACACAGATTTAAATTTTACAACAAAGAATGTCCAAATTCATATCCCACAAAAACTAATTACTCAATATATAAAGAACTATGGAGAAGGAAAAAACCAACAACCCTGTAAAAATAGTCTAGTGATGTATTTAAAAACATCAGAGAAAAACACATGTAAATAGCTCTTAAATACATGAAAACCTGCTCAAGCTGGCTTCTAAATTTTTAAGTGACAAATATAGAATACTATTTTTCACTTATTAGATTTATAAATCACAACAGAAGTGAAATAATTTAAATTTCCATCAGAGGAGCTGATGGGTGAGATCACAGTATGCATTAGTCCATTCTCACACTTCTATAAAAACATAATTGAGACTGAGTGATTTATAAAGAAAAGAGGTTGAACCAGTTCACAGTTCTGTGGGATGTACAGGCTTCTGCTTCTGGGGAGGCCGTAGGAAACTTACAATCATATCAGAAGGCAAGGAGAAAACAAGCACATATTTACATGGCCAGGAGGGAAGAGAAGATGACGGGGGAAGTGCTACACACTTTTAAACAACTAGATCTCGGGAGAGCTCACTCACTATCACGAGAAGAGCAAGGGGAAAATCCACCCCCATGATCCCGTCACCTCCCACCAGATCCTTTCCCCAACACTGGGGATTACAATTCTATGTGAGATTTGTGTGAGGACACAGAACCAAAGCATATCACAGTACATCTACAAAATACAATAATTTTGTCTAAGAAGTGAAATTCACAAAGATAAAACTTCATGAGGCAGGAATTAAGGAATTGTGACTCCATAATAACTATTTATGAATCAAAGAAAAAATCAGTGTCTAAGCATACAAGAAAATTTTTCCACATGCATATCTACTTGTGGATATAATAGATATTTACATCTTAAAGTTTTCCAAACACAAATAGTGTGAAATCCAAAGACTGGTCTTATAAGGAATTATTTTTGTTGTTGCTTCCGTATGTCAGTACAAAAATGTATTTATAAATTGATAATATTTATATAATTTAAGAGTGGTGGAGCATAACATTGGGAATACTATGAATTGGGATTGATATGTTAAAAGAAAGGTAAAGAAAAGTCAGAGCTTTCTTCATTCTTCCAGCCCAGGGTATGGAACATGTCTAACTCATTCAGACATTTAGGCTCCACATCAACTGTCAAGCCAATGCTATACAAAAATGAATATCTGTTGTTTGACAAAGTATTAATGAAGAAAAATCAAAATTATTTTTTCTAAGCATTTCTTTCAAAATAACTGAGGGTATCATCTGTTTATACAAAACTTGGGATAACAAGAGAAAATCACTAGCAAAAATATTTGTTACTAATAAATATAAACCTTGTTTATATTTATTTGCAAATATATGGTTATTTGGTATGTTTTATTTATGTTTAAAACATTTTAATTTATATATACTATATCTATGGTATATTATTCTTTATTGTTCATACCATCCTGGAGATAAAATATAAGTGCTTGTTCTACTAACTTCAGACTGGCACTGTAATGGGTTATGGTCAATATGAGCAAACGGGGTTACACAATGTCCAAGCAGAGACTGTAGATATTATATGTTTATGCCAGCTCTTACTCTTTTATTTTACCGCAAAATGTTTATCTAATGAACAGGTGCTGTTTCTTTATCCTGTGTTCTGGAACAAAGGCATATGTCACTCAACCCAATAATGGAGCAAAGCTGCAGGCTGTAACAGTCTTAGCCTGAAGCCCAGCCATTGCCTAGAGGAAAGCTACAGCCAACACATAACTACATAGTGCAGAGTGATAATTAAATACTTATTTTAAGCCACCATAATTGTAGGATTCTTCTCTATTATAGCAAAGCTGAGTAATACTATAATTGCATTCCATTAAAATAACCCCATTAAATACTCTTTACTATTTTTGAAAATGCTTTCAATTTGAGTCCTATTTTGCCGTAATTATAAGCATATACATATTCTTATGAATATTTTTTTCCATTTATCTTAAATTTGGAACACAGATGTCATAAGTATCAATAAGTATTAATTTCTGATATGTAGGCACTGTGCATTTTCTGCATAGGGTTTTTTACTCTCTTCTTAATTATATTATTTGGAAAATAAAACAATAGTCATAATAATAGTTTTGTGCACTAAAAAAATAGAGACATTGTATTAAATAATGAATAAGATATCAACTAATTAATAAATTCAATTGAGTACACTTCACCACCATGCAAAGCTTGAACTAACAAAATTTAATAAGGTTTCTAGAGGAACACAGTCAACTAGAAAAATGTACTTGTATTTGTTATTACTGGTATGAAAGTGATTTATAGAAGAGAATTACTAGTGAATATACTTTCAAACTCTGCCTAGAGAGAAAAAACACTGTACCTGATGGGCGTTTCATATTTTATTCAATAATTTAATCCATGTTTGTTGTGGAATCCAATAAATCATGTCATTTTAGCTCAAAACCATTAAACATTTAATTGATCTAATTTACCTATCAAGGGCTCTGATTACCACAGACACACAAAGTCACTTGGGCAAAATAATCGGAATCCCATGCAGGTCTACTTATAGGTAGGGAATTCACTGTACGTGTGTATTCTGTCCTTGTCTAAGTTATTGACTGTTTTCAGTTTTATTTTTTTTTTAACAAAATAAAACTGATCTTGGTTAACTTGGTTTTTTTCTCTCATAAATGGAGCTATTCTCAGTGGTTAATTCTGAACTCAATAAAGTCAGTAACACAGTTATCGACTTTACTGAGGGTCTTGAACAAAACACACAAAGGCACCAAGGTATTGCCATATACTCTAAATGGACTTGGACGTAGCCTGTTGGACTTTCCTTTTTGGCATATCTCTACAATTCCCATCTGCTACAATTCCCATCTGTTTTGTCAGTGGAAAGATGTTTTTAATCATCCAAGTCATATCATGCAGGGAAACCTGCTGGAAAGAATCAATGGATATGCACTTTCCTGTGATCATAAATGTTGTTTAGTAGTAGTGAAACACTTTAAGGTTTGAATTCAGATAGTAAGCGCTCATTTGGGAATTATCTTTAAAATTGCGATCCGTATAAACAAATTTGTTCTCTTATTTTCCACAATATCCCTAGATTTAAGAGTTCTTCCTTCTTGAAGTCAACACAGAAAAGTGATAGCATAAATGCCGCATTTACCTGATAATATGCAGTTTGGATTTTAGTTGGGTTAATTTTTAATTACCTTCGGGATCCTTGAAAAAACCCAACATGAAAGAGTCATCACTCTACAAATATGTATTTATTACTTGTTAAAAGTATTTGTTATGTACACCTTACCAAGTATCCAAATTGAACAGATGCCATCACAGGCACTGATGATAAATCAATCTGAGAAGCAAAATGGGCTGAACTACAGCAAAGTTTAAGTTAAATGGGTTGCAGAAATGGAAAGACTTGTCTGGAATCCTGGCTCTGACACATGATAGCTTTCTAAATTTGCAAAACACATCAACTTTCCAGGTTTTATTTTCTTATTCAAATAATGAGGCACTAATTATCTCTAATCCTAAGAATTTGGATTTAAAAATGTGTTTGAAGTCCTAGTACATAATAGCTGTTTAATAATTTAAAAAGCAGTTACTACTATTGAAACAAAAATATCTCCTGCCTCCTTATTACATATTTACAAAAGCAGCTGTGTGTGTGTGTGTGTGTGTGTGTGTGTGTGTGTGTGTACACAAAGGCATTTAAATCTTCAAACAAGAAAACAAGAGACTTCAGTATCATGAATGTCCAGGAAAGAAATCTAAAATGAAAGAATGAGATAGTTAATGAAAATCCAAAAAGCACAGTGTTAGAATATGAAAAGACATGATTTTCAGATGGAGGTGTATGACTGGTAGCTGTCAATTCCAGTTTTAATAAGATGGCTATCTTATACAGCTATTGATTCAGAAATAATGTGGAAAGTATTAGATAAGAATTGCTCCCTGAATTATCTTAAATGAGGAGCCCAAATTTCCCTCTTCTGTTCTGATGATGTTAAGGATCACCACTGATTTTTAAGTTTGGAAAGTCATGATAGAATTCTTGACTTCAGAACAAAATATACATGCACATCGTTGCCCACAGGACGATTTCTACTGGTAGCATGATTTACCTTGCTGTTTTTGAATGTTCTCAGCTTCCTTAGAGGTCAGGCCTTCAGCCACATGTGATTCATCTGATAAATGTTTGAAGAAAAACTGTGAGGCAGGGAGTGATAAAAGACATCTGAAATCCTTATATTACTCACCAATATCATGTATTTTTAAGTGTTTAAATACCTCTAGCAATCAAATATGCTTCTGTTCCTCCTTCAAAGAGCATTGCAAGACTAGTGAGAGAAGTTTCACTTTGGCTTTTTATGGTAAACGGCAACAAAGACAGACATGATTAAGTAGATCCTCCAGCTTTACACATTTTATACTGGCAAGAACAAGGGTGAGATCCTAGATCTCCTGCTGCCTGGGTTAACATAGCAGGTGAAAGGCCTCTCCCTGCAGGTGGAAATTAATTGTATTGCTCCTAAAGATGAGCCTCCTGTGAGAGTGCCTTAAAGGCTAGCAACAAAGCTCAATTCCCACATCCCATTTTCACTCTACAGTGAGGAAGATCCCCCTGGGCCAAGGACAGCATACTATTCACATTTTGAAGCTTCCTTCACTATTATTATAACCAGAAAGTATTTGTGACTGAAGTATGTGTTCTAATAGATCAGTTTTTTACTTTAAAACCTGTTATTATTCTTAGTTTATATTTGCATGTTTTTTCCAAAAGGAAACCTATAATTTCAAATGCAGAGAGAGTCCAGAAAATAATAACTTCTCTGGTACTTCTGAAGGTACTTATTTTTCTTTTTTAATAACTCTGCCATCTCCAAACAAGTTGTAGGAAAACATACACACAATGTAAGCTCTTTCATTCATGTGCGTGTGTGTTTTTGTGTGTCTGTGGATGATTGTGTTTTGTTTTGTTTTGCTTGAGACATGCTCTCTCTCCATTGCCCAGGATGGAGGGCAGTGACACAATCATACCTCACTGCAGTCTTGAATTTCTGGACTCAAGCACTCCTCTTACATCATCCTCCCAAGTAGCTGAAACTACAGATGCATGCCATCATGCTTTGGTAATTTTTTAAAAATTTTTAAATTTTGGGTAAGGACAAGATCTCACTCTGTTGCCAGAGCTTGTCACTGTCTTTCACATTATTTGTAATTTATCATGGGGCAAGCAATATTTTTACATACTATTTGTGTAGTGTATTCATTCCAATTTATAGATTCAGTAAAACATAATTTATTGCAATACTCATATAAATAATTTTGAGGGAGAAAATCAATTGGACATTTGATAAGGTGTTCTTTTTTTTCACCACTAGCTAATTTTTCTCCTTTTAGTAACTTAAGGGAATGTAAATTTCAGAATGCAAAAAAAAAATGGATTGGGGGAGATCATCTTTGATTAACATATGGATGGATATAAGAGATCCGTTTCATGTGGGATAACAGGAAATCACTGAATTAACAACAACAACAACAAATAACTTTTCTTTCAAATTAGTGAAGAATAGCGGATACAAGAAAATTTGAGAGAAAGAAACTCCAAACTGCAGATGATTAACGCTTCCTAGGTAAGCAAGCAATGGGAAACTTTTACATTTTATACATGCATATATAAATACATAGATAAAACATTTTAATTTTTAAATTTTATTTTATTTGACAAATAATACACAATTTTATATATCTACAGGGTACCATGTGGTGTTTTGATACATGTATCAAAACATGTCAGGCTAATTACCACATCCATTTTCTCAAAAATTTATAATTTATTTGTGGTGAAAACTATTAAAATCCCTTTTGGGTGTTTTGAAATAATTAATACGATACTATTAACTGTACTCACCATGCTGTGCAACAGATCATCAAATGGTATTCCTCCTATCTAATCAAACCATTGTCCCTTTCATGAAAGCTTCCCCTTCCCACATCCACTCTGCCCTTCACCAGTCTCTACCAGGGACTGTTTGTAACTAGGCTAGCAAGCCCAAAAAAAAAAAATAAAAAAAAAAAAAAAAAAAAAAAAAAAAAAAAAGAACAATGCTAAGATCACAAGAACTAGCCAAACTTTTGATAATTGGATGGGCTGATGTCATATTTGATATTTGATTCTGAAGGAGCTCCAGTGAATTCATAGTAGTTACAGCAGTGATGCCCCGTTTAGAGTGGCCACTGCAGGAATGCCAGCTGCAGTGGGAGAGGTGCAGTCCTGGGCTATGTGCTCCGTGGGGTTGGTGTGGCCTGGGAGGAGCCTGTCCCAGCAAGGGTCCGTGCCCTACCAAGTTGGCAGGGTGGGAGCCTGTGCTCCTGGGTGCAGCTGCAGCCACCCATCTGTGACTCTGGGTGGAGACATCCCTGCATTCTTGGGGGCCTGGAAGCTCACTGCCTCCACAGGCTCAAAAGTGCCTGCTCCTGGTGGCCACTCCCTGCTCCCAACCCCCCACTTTGGTGTAAAGCAAAGTTGTAGCCAAGAGGAGGCGCTGTCCCAAACTGGCGAGGTGTGCGTATGCTCAAGGTGGTGCTGAGATGCCAGAGCATGTTGAGGGAATGTGTTCTCTTCCTGGGTCCACAAGGGGGTGTAGTTTCAAGGACAACAATCTTCCCAGTGCCATGCCCCCCACCCCACCTCCATCCCGGGATTAAAGGTCTTTGTTTAACTTTGGTGGAAAGGATCAAAGATCAATCACTCCAGAGGAAGTTTAAAGGAACTTTTTTCATTGGCCAGGGGCTTGGAGAAGGTGGGAATTCCTCCCAGGTTAAAAGTCCCCTTCTTCCTTACTTCCTTGGATTCCATACTTGGGTCCCCTTTCAGTACCTTCGTGGAAGCTGCTTTCTCTCTCCTGGTTTCCATCTTTCTGGATTGTCTCACTCAGTGTGAGAGGATTTTTCCCTCCCTGATTTTCCCCCTCTGGGAACCCTTCTCACTCAGTGTGAGAGTGAGAGTGGCTTTTCTTTCTCCTCACTCAGTGTGAGAGCTAGCAGTTTCTCTCTCTCCCCTTCTCCTTTTTTCTCTCTCTTTCTCTCTGCCTAAATAAATCACTTTCGGCAAAAACTTTTTGGGTCCGTTATTTACTCCAAGTTGCTCACCATCGCCGGCAAGGTGTCCCCTTTCCCATTCTTGGGTAAGAGAAGGACAAGAACCAGGGGCACACCTGATCGGAAAGGGAATAGGGCCAGTGTCCCTTTCCCCTCCGTCAACGATGTGGAATCTTGGCCACAATCAACGTAGTGGAAATTTTCATTACCCATAGGTTTACTCAGGCTCTTCTGACTTGTCATAGGATAAGTATAAAAGCCTTATAAGTAACCGTCAATCTCACAGAATGGTACGCCATAAAATACCAAAATGCCAGGATGGAAAAGATATCCACCAATAACTTATGGGGTTCTGATTCCTCCAAAACCTTACCCATACCTTGTAATATTCAGCTATTTGATTTTACTCCTTCTGATAGATATGCAGTGAAAAATCATTGTGGCTTTAAATTTTATTTGTGTTGACTCATGTTTATAGGTAATTTTTCCTGTGCTTATATGGCATTCCTATTTCTTTTCTGGTAGAGTCCTTATCAAAAATTTCACACGTTTTGCATACATATACATAGGTAAATAATATACAGAAGTATCTCTTTGTGCCTTGCCTTTTTATTAACTTATTGAACTTTCTAAGATTACAAAACAGATTTTAGCTTTAACACCTGGTTTGTTATTTTTTTCTTTTATCTCTCAAACTTCTGTTCTCATATAAAATATTTTTGCTTATTTTAAAGTTATGAAATTTTTTAATGTTTTCTTCTAGAAATTTTATAGTAGAACACTTACAGTTAGATACAAAACCATTTTTGAGTTTTTAAAAAGCTTTGTTTTGTTATATACTTTCTTTTTTTAACTTTTATTTGACACTTGGGGATATGTGTGAAGGTTTGTTACACAGGTAAGCGTGTCATGGGGGCTTGTGGTACGTATTATTTCATCACGAAGAGATTAAGCCAAGCACCCAATATTTATTTTTTTGCTCCTCTGCTTCCTTCTACCCTCCACTTTCAAGTAGACCCCACTGTCTGTTGTTTCCTTTTTGTGTTCATAAGTTCTTATCATTTAACTTCCACTTATAAGTGAGAACATGTGGTATTTGATTTTCTGTTCCTGCATTAGGTTGCTAAAGATAATAGCCTCCAGCTCCATCCATGTTCCTGCAAAACACATGATGTTGTTCTTTTTGATTGCAGCATGGTATTCCATGGTGTATATGTAGAAAATTTTCTTTATTCAGTGTGTGATTAATGAGTATTGAGATTGACTCCATGTATTTGCTACTGTGAATAGGGCTGCAATGAAAGTTCACATGCATGTGTCTTTATAGTAGAATGATTTATATTCCTTTGACTGGGAGATTGTTGGGTTAAATGGTAGTTCTACTTTTAGCTTTATTTGAGGAGTCACCATACTGCTTTCGACAATAGTGGAACTAATTTGCACTCCACCAATAGTGTCTTGGTGTTCCCTTTTCTACACAACCTTGCCAACATCTGTTATTTTTTGACTTTCATATTTTAAAATCTATATAAAAGGAACATACAGAATGTAGTATATTGAATCTTACTTTTTCCCAATTTGATTGTCTTTTCTAAAAATCATTTGGGTCCATTCTAAATTCTTAATTTTGTCCTATTTAACCTCTCTACCTCTCATTTTGCCATTACCTGCTACTTGATGACAATAGCTTTAGGATAGACAAGAAAAGTAAGTCCTTCTGTGTTTAGTCTGTTTTAATAATTTGAAAACTGTGTTGAATATTCAAGAACACTTTCATTTGTATAAAATTTAAGCTTTATTTTATTTTAAATTTATTTAAAATTTATTTTAAAAAATTTTATTTTTAAAAATAAAGTCTTTACAAATAGTATTAGAAATCTTAGCCCAAGAAATTCGTCAAGAAAAATAAATAAAAGGCAATCTAATTTTAAAGGAAGAAGTACAATTTTCTCAGGTCACAAATAACAATATATAGAAAACACCATAGAATAAAAAAAATGGCTAGAATTTATACGTTAATAAACTATAAATGAATTCAGTTTCCATATCCCCATTGGCGGGATGCAAAACCAACACACAAAAATCTACTGTGTTTCTATATACTAACATTAATTATCTTAAAAAATTTTTAAGAAAATAATTTCATTTGCAATGGCTGCAAAAATGCTTTTAAAACTTAAGAATAAAATTAACTCAGGAGGTGAGTTTCTGTCAGCAATTTTTTTTCATTTCATTTAGATTTTCAAGTTAATTACCACAAAATGGTTTATAGTATTGTTCATTGTTCTTTGTTTCCTCTCAGCTTTATGTGCAATTAAATTCACTAATTTAAATATACAATTTGATGAGTTAGGGAATTTTATTCAATAATTTAACCTACCACATAATCCAGGAATGGAAAATTTCCATCTATTTGAAAAGTTCTCAGTACCCCTTAGTAGTCAATCTACTTCTCTAAGTTCTGGTTCTGCGCTGCCAATTTTTTGGTGCTTTCATGTCATTAGGATTATGCATCTTGACCAGGTACAGTGCAGTGGCTCGTGCCTGTAATCTCAGCAATTTGGGAGGCCAAGGCAGGCTGAATACTTGAGGTGAAGAGTTCGAGACCACCCTGCCCAACATGTGAAACCCCATCTGTACTAAAAATAGAAAAAGCAATAGCTAGGTAAAAAAAATATTTTGCATTTTCTTGAAATTTGTATAAATAGAATTTTACAGAATACGGTATATTGAGCCTGATGTTTTTCACTAAACTTAAGGCTTTTAAGAATCTTTGATTTTATCTTCATAGTCATTTGAATCTCTTTATTGCTGAAGAGTATTCCAATGTATGGACATATCATGATTTTTTTCTAATTCATAATTTATGATAATTGTGATGTGTGTATTTCCCATTAGTATGATTAATGCTGGTTTAAACATTTGCATACATTTGTGTACGTGTGTGTGTGTGTGTGTGTGTGTGTGTGTGTGTGTAAACATGTTTCATTTCTTTTCAGAAAGTATGTGTGGATTTACAATTTCTATGATATGTCAGGAAACAATAGATGCTGGTGAGGCTATGGAGAAATATGAATGCTTTTACACTGTTGGTGGGAATGTAAATCATTTCAACCATTGTGAAAGACATTATGGCAATTCCTCAAGGATCTAGAACCAGAAATACCATTTGATCCAGCAATCTGATCACTGGTCATATACCCAAAGGAATATAAATCATTCTACAATAAAGACACAATCACACGTACATTTACTGCAGCACTATTTACAATAGCAAAAACTTGGAACCAACCCAAATGCCCATCAATGACAGATTGGATAAAAAAATAAAGTGGTACATATACATCATGGAATAGTATGCAACCATAAAAAGGAACGCAATCGTGTCCTTTGAAGGGACATTGATGAAGCTGGAAGCCATCATCCTCATCAAACTAACACAGGAACAGAAAACCAAACTCCACATGTTCTCACTCATAAGTGGGAGTTGAACATTGGGAACACTTTGACACAGAGCCAGAAATAACACACTCTAGAACCTGCTGGGTGGTGGAATTGTGAAGGGAGAGAACTTAGAGGATGGGTCAATACGTGCAGAAAAGCACCATGGCACATGTATGCCTATGTAACAAACCCACACGTTCTACACATTTATCCTGTTTTTTTTTAGAGGAAAATAAAAGTTATGGAGTTAAAACAATAAAATATTTTATTAATTAAACTGAAAAAGACATAAAAGCAACTAAAAATAATGATTTGTTTGTATTCCATTTTTTGTTAGTAGTTTTTTACTTGTATATGTTTCTACTTATTTCAATTATTGCTTTGGAAAATATCACATACAATCTCATATATTTAAGTCTAAATAAATTAATTTTTTAACCAGTTACCAGAAAATATAAGGAACTTAAAACATTTTAGTCAGCTAACAAATCTTATACATTTAACCTTATAGAAATCTTTGTTTTAACCATACAACACCCACTGGGAAATAAAACTAAGGTGTCAGACTCTTCTATAAGCAAACTAGATAAAAACTAACTGTTCAATACAAATACATTTATGACAGGAAAGAAACAAAATGAATATATGTAGAAAGGGAAAAATGGTCAGGCTCAGGAAGAAAATGGCAAAACTTAGTAGAAGAGTATTTGTGAGAGAAAAAAATGATGAATTATAAGAAAAAGTTATAGTCTTATATCTCTAATGAAAATATTTTTATATTGACTATATTCAGATTTTTTTTAGAAAATGACTCAAATGTTATGTTTACATATAAAAAGAAATATATATTCATAATATGCATAAACAAAAGCCTATGTTTATAATATTTAGGTGGTGACATTTATAATGTTTTTCCTGACAGTGCAAAAATATTAACCAACCAACACAGAAATTATATAAATTATAATTTAGTATATAATATTTATATTTATAAATATTTAATTATAAAATAGGTACATTGTTATATAACAAATTTATTCCTCAAATTATAGAAGATAGAATTGAAGAATTATGATATGAATACAAGGAGGTAAAAATAGAGAACCCCACAATATTTTTACAAGGCATTATGATAATCACTACAAATATCAAAGTACACTTAAGAACTTAGCATAAAATATGTTTGCAATAATGAAAACATCAACACTGCATTGTCCTTTCCTAATAGTTTGAACTGTTTCTTTATTGAAGCTTTATTCGTTTTGTTATTTCCCCCTCCAGTAAAGATTGAGAATTATTCTTATTTTTAGAAGTCCAAAAACACAAATTACATTTTAGTACAAAAAGTGTGAGAGTTTCTACTATTACCTTGCCTAAACTAACATTCAAGGAATCAGTGGCTGTGCTAATTTTCATTTGGATATCCTCTATTATAACATAAGAGTTGTAGGTCTTGAAAATATGCTTCACAGAACCTTTTCAGATAAAATTTTTTATTTAGTGTGTGACAAGGACACTTGTATACAATTAGGAAGATAGAGCAGAAGTAGAACTCATTACCGTTTCTGAGGAATTTGGGGCAGACATGGAGACTCTGCAGATGGCTAATGTTAGTTTCTGCAGGCACCTTTGGAGTAGGAGATGTCCTTTTGTGCGTCAGCCACATCAGTGCTTCACACAAATCAGAAATTGAGAAACGTATCCAATAATTCCTGTGCTTTTCATTTTCAGGAAATAAGTAGAGACTTCCTTTAACTCTGCTCATGAAGACTGTCCGTAATTTTATACAACTTCTACTTCGTTAGAAAGAAAAACAACTTCTGGAAAACAAACAAAACTTCTCTAAATGCCAAGTAATACCCACTTTGATAATGGCCCACTTTTGTGATACACTTCACTGCAGAATTCCTCAACTATCTTCTGTCTACCAGTTTCCCTCGAATGTTCTATCATGCAAAGCTCTATTATTTGCCTTTACCTCCAGCAATCTATAGCGCTTGTTTTCATTACAATCAGCAATAACTACCCTGTTGCTAAAGTCAAGGATAACTATTTATGCACTAGTTACTTGACAGTTGATCTCTCTTTGACACAGTTAATATTTGCTTAAACCACTTCCTTTACTTGCCTTCCAAGATACTATGCTTTCTTTTCTGCCGCCTCATCAGCTGTTCGTCTTTAATCCCCTTGGCTGTTTCATCTCCAACATTTGGATTTCTATGATGCCTTTCTCTATTTATTCTGACTGTTCTTATGATCTCATTCTATCTCATGACTTTAAAATCGTCTATGTGCCAAATTTATATCTCAATGCCTTGAGATATAAATTTAAAAAATTTCCCCTTACTTCATATTGTATACATAAATATCTACTGGAGATCTCCACTTGAATATATAATTAGTACCTTAAATTTTAAGTGCCCAAAACTGTTCCATATTCAATTTTTTTCCCCAGTATACTTTTGGTATCTCTAGGATCCATGCTGTTCAGACCAAGACCCTTGGAATCATCTTTAAATCATCTCTTTCACTCCAATCCTCTGCAAAATATTTAATAAAATAGTGGCCCTACATATAAAACATATCTTGAATCCAGCCACTTCCTACCCTCTACACAAGCATCATCCTAGTTTTAGCTACTGTCTTGTCACAGATGAATTACAACAACAACTATCTCTCCCTGCTTCTATTATCGTCTTCCATGGTCCATTCTCAACATAACAGCTATCCAAGTGATTTAAACCATAAGCAAATGGTGTTCCCTTCCTAATCAAGACCACTATGGCTTTTTAGCCTAATGAAAGTAAAAGCAAATGTTCTCATACCACAAAATTACGGAGCTGACTTCCTCCTTTCCAGCTCTTATTCTGTTCCATTCTAAGCACAATTTACTCTTTCATCCAATTCCAACAATAACTTGAGAAATTGTATCCTTCTGCTTATGTAATGGCTTTTAGTATTATTTATCACCTTTGAACTGCCAGTACTAATGTTTGTATGTCTTGACTGGATTATTGCAAATATGTTTATTTCAATGGCTCTCAATTATTTTGCTATTCTCATAGAATTTATATTTTACTTACCAGAATTATCTTCCTAAATTATAAATTTGACCTTGTTGTGTCACTTTTCAAAAACCACGAGCTATCCTGCATACATTTAAGAAAGATTATCAGTATTACATTTGCAATTGGTTATCTTTAGCTCTATCACATTTGTATGGTCATTATACTGACCTCTTCATTTATGGAACACACTCTGCAATTCCTCACTTCAGTCTTTTCCTTGCTATGTTCTTGCTGGAAGCCCTTTTCGTCTCTCGATTTGCATCTATCTCACTTCAGCCTAAATCAATGTACCATGTAACTGATTCTTTAACTAAATTAATTTACTATGCAACTGATTCTTTAAGAAGTCTTTCTGAGTTACCTCATACTCCTGAGGTGCATTTATCCTTGTGTTGATGGTATTTGTGATGATCTCACTGGAAGGTAGGAACCATGTTGGGTTTTTTAATCATAATATTAAATATTACTTGGGGCTATGCTTAGCAAATAATGGCCTATAAATAATATGTCTTGCTGTCAGTTTCCCCATTAGCAGCATGCTGATAATAATATTTAGCCTATCTCCCTGGCAGCATCGTAACATTTAAATAAGAGGCGTGTGATACACTTTCTCAACTGTTAAGTATGATAAAAACATGTCAGTGTTATTCACTGAGAAGTTCTTTTTCTGAACTGAAAGAAAGTTTATTGATATTGTAAGGCTATATCTGAGCCATTAAAGTAGATTTTTCTCTCCTATTAGTGTAAAGGTATATAATATGCTTTATTTTTAATGGAAACCAAGATGTGTGTTTTTGTATATTTTTATGACAAAAGTCATTATTACAGGTCCTCTTTCCCTGATGTTGCTACCTAAAGAGTGTCATGCTTTTTAATGAGATATTATGGCAAAAACAATGTAAACGGAACAGTTAACATTGTATGGAAAACAATAGTATTAAAGATGACAGTATACCCAAATTTTTACTACTTTTCCTGATTTCAAAGAAAGCATCCCAAGCTAAGCTACTCTTATCACTGAGGTGCAATTATAATAGCACTTTTAGAATGTAAATGAGGTCCTACCACTTTCTCACTGCAAAATCTTCCAGTGGCTTTCCATGCAACATCAACTTAAAGGACATAACCTCCTCACAGTCTCTCTGGATTGCCTTCTTACTACTTCTGCCTTCTGCTTACTCTGGAATCCTCCTTTATCTCTATAACTCCAGCACGCCAAAGCATTTGCGGCATTTGCACATATTCATCTCTCTATTTCTAATACTTGTCTTCCGTCTACCTCCATATGTATTGGCTTCACTTACCACAAGTCTCAGTGAAAATGTCACTAGGGACATTTCCTAACCAGGATGCGTAAAATAACACACAGATACACAATAAAGTGCACTTAAGCCAAACATACACACACAAAAACAAATATGTACACCTGACACTATTCCCTAGTTTATGTTTTCTCTATCTAAATATTTTTACCAACAGACTGCGCATGTGTTTGTGTGGATGTGTCTGTAGGTTATAAGCTTATTGTCTGTTGCCTTCCAAGGTAACGAAAGTTCTGATTTCTACCAAAGATTTAGGGAATAACTAAAAACGATTCTTCTCAAACACCTCCAAAATATCCAAGAAGAGAGAAAACTTCCAAACTCATTTTAAGAGGCCAGCATTAACCCTGATACCAAAGCCAGAAAAGGACACTGCAAAGAAACAAAACTTCATGCCAATATCTCTGATGGACATAGTTGCAAAGGACCTCAGCAAAATACCAGCAAATCGAATTTAATGGCACATTAAAAAGATCATTCACCATGTGATTAAGTAGGATTCATCCCAGAGATTCAAGGATGATTCACATATGCAAATCAATAAATGTAATAAATCACATTAACATAATAAAAAAATCGTATTATTCCAATAGATACAAAATGTATTTGACAATATTCAACAACTTTTCATGATAAAAGCTCTTAACAAATTAGGTACAGAAGGATTGTACCTCAACATAATAAAAGCTATGTATGACAAACCCATAGCTAATTCCATACTCAATGAGAACAATTTGAAAGCTTTTTCTTTAAGATCTGGAACAAGTAAAAGATTTTCACTGTCATCACTTCTCTTTAACATAATCCTTGAAGTTCTAGCCAGAGAAATTAAACAAGAGACATAAAGTCATCCAAATGGAAAAGAAAGAAGTTAAGTTGTCCCTGCTTGCAAACAGCATGAACTTACATTTAAATCTCCAAAGTTTTCACCAAAAAGCTGTTAGAACTAATAAACACATTCCATAAAAATTCAGTAGACAAAATCAACACACAAAAATCAGTAGCATTTCTGTACACTAACAGTGAACAATCTGAAAAATAAATCAAGAAAACTGTCCCATTTATAATAACTGCAAAAGTTAGAAATCTTAGAAATAAATTTAACCAAAGAGGTATAATCTTTAAACTGAAATCCATAAAACATTGACAAAAGGAATTAAAGACACAAATAAAAGGTAAGAAATCTCACTTTCATGAGTTGGAATAATTAATACTTTTAAGATGTCCATACTACCAAAAGCGATCTACAAATTCAACATAATCCTTATTAAAATACCAGTGACATTCTTCACAGGTAAAAAAAAAGAAAAAAAAATCCTAAAACTTGTTCAGAACCATAAAAGAAATACCCAGGGCAACCTTGTGAGCACAAAGAAGAAAGCTAGAGGCATTACACTACCTGACTTAAAAATATACTACAAGCTCTAATTACCAAAATGCCACGTAACTGGCATAAAAACAGTCCCAGAGAACAATGGTACAGAAAAGAAAACTCAGGGATAGATCCATGCATTTACAGCCAACTGATTTTTGACAAAGTTTCCAAGAACACAAAGTAGAAAAAGGACGAATCTTCAATATATGGTGTGGGACAACTGGAAATCCACATGTAGAAGATTAAAATTAGATCCTTACATCACACTGTGTACAAAAATCAACTCAAAATTAATTATAGATTGAAATGTAAGACCTTTAACTATAAAATTACCAAAAGAAAACATAGAAGAAAATTTCCTTGACATTGGTATGAGCAATAATTTTTTTGCATATGACCTGAAAAACACAGACAACAACAAAAATAGACAAATGGGATTACATCAAACTAAAAATCTTCTGCACAGCAAAGGAAGCAATAAACAGAGTAGAGAAAAAGAGAAAATATTTGCCACCTATATATCTGATAACAGACTGACATTGTTTAGATGTTTGTCCCTTCCAAATCTTTTATTGAAATGCAATTCCCAGTGTTGGAGGTGGGCCTCTTGGGAAGTTTATGGGTCATGGGGGGAAATTCATCATGAATGACATGGTGCTGCCCTCCCCATGGTAATAAGTAAGTTTTTGCTCTATTAGTTCATAGCAGACCTGATTGTTTAAAAGAGCCTAACATATCTCTCTTGCTCTTGCTCTCTCACCATGTGACACACCTGACCCTCCCCCCTTTACCTTCTGGCATGATTAAAGGCTTCCTGAGGGCCTTGCCAGAAGCAGATGCTGGTGCCATGCTTCTTGTACAGCCTGCAAAACTGTGAAGCAAATAAACCTCTTTTTTTGGTAAATTATCCAGTCTCTGGTATTCCTTCATAGTAATGGAAAATGGACTAATTTGGGGGTTAATATCCAAAATATATAAAGAACTGAAACAACTCAATAGGAGGAAAACAAATAATTCACTTAAAAAATAAGCAAAGGACATGCATAGATATTTCTAAAAAGATATACAAACACATCAGGTGTATGAAAAACTGCTCAGTGTCACTACTTGTCAGGGAAAAGCAAATTGCAACCACAACCAAATACTACCTCATACCTGTAAAAATGACTACTATTAAAAAACAAAAGATAAGTTTTGGCAAAAAGAGAAGAAAAGGGAACCCTGGCACACTGTTGGTGGGAGTATAAATTCATAGTCACTATGGAAAACAGTATGAAAATAAAAACTAAAACTACTATATAATCCAAGAATCCCACTACTGGGTATATACCTAAAGAAACTAATGCCAGTATGTCAAAGAGACATCTGCACTCCCATGTTTATTGAAGGATTATTGACAATATAGAAGAAATTGAAAAAAATTGCCTATCGATGAATGAATTGATTTTAAAAAGTTTATATATATATATATAACTTTGTGTGTGTGTGTGTGTGTGTGTATACGTATATATATACATATATATATATACACACACACACACACACACACACACACAATGAAATACTATTCATTGTGCCTTACTGGTCATAACAAAGGGCACATATGTCATCATTTGTGACAACACAGATGAACTCAAAGGCTATTATTTAAGTAAAAAGATCCAGGCACACAATGACAAATGCCACATGATCTCACTCACTATGTGGAATCTAAAATAGCTAATCTCATAGATGTAGAGAATAGAATGATGAATACCAGGGGCTGGGGTGATTTGTGGCAGATTTTAGTCAAAGTACACAAAAGTTAAAAGGAATAAGTTTAAAAGATCTATTATAAAACATTGTGACAATAGTTAATAACAATATATGTACTGTATTATTGAAAACCTCTGAAAGGAGATATAAAGTGTTCTCAACCCCAAAATTAAAACTATGTGAGGTAATGCACATGTTATTTAGCTTCAGTCAGTCTAATATACATAGAATTAGCTTTAGTCAGTCTAATATACATATATGTTTTTTAATGTGTTGTACATAATACATAATTTTATCTGTCAATTAATAAAACAAATAAAAATAACAACAACAAAAATTTATGTGAGTTTAAGTTTCTTTAAGCAACAGTTTACTCACCAAAGAACAATTTGGTAAAATATCAGTTTACTTGGGCCCAAATAAGTAACAATTAAGTTAATATGTGACACTTTTAAAATGATAAATGAAGGAAAAGAGAGTATTTAGGTGAAAAGTAAGGAAAGAAATGAAAAAGCCAACTTTTACGTTAAATAATGTAATCTGTGAGGAAGAAGCACGTGTAAAGACAGCATAACATATTTGGAAAGCCAGACAAACGTATCAGCATATTAAGAAGAGAATTGGATTGTTTGTAAACCAAAGGGAAATATTTGAGGGGACAGATGCTCCATTTCCCATGATGTGGTTATTATGCCTTACATACCTGTATAAAAATATTTAATGTATCCCGTAAATATATACACCTATGTACCCACAAAAACTAAAAATGAAAAGTTAAAAAAGAAAGAATATAAAGTGTGATGTTAAGAATAGCAGATGGAGAGATAAGCAGATTCTAATTTGCAAAGGAGCATAACTTTAACAAATTTTGGCTTACAACAGAACATAGAGAAAATGTCAACCTCTTTATTTTTCTTTAAGATGCTGTTTTTCACAAATTCAAATAAGTTTATGTAATTAAGTCCAGAAAATGGTACCCTAAATTGAAGGGCAGAAGACGTGAATTACAAAGGAGACATTGAAAAGCAATTTTAGATGCTAGACAATATCAATTCTGAATCCACTAATAATTAAAGGAGAGAGAGAGAGAGAGAGAGGGGGAGGGAGGGAGGGAGGGAGAGAGAGGCAGAAAGAGAGAGAGAGAGAGAGAGAGAGAGAGAGAGAGAGAGAGAGAGAGAGAGGAGATCCCATGGTGTTGTGGGAGGAGGATCCACATAGGTAAAGAGCAGCGGAGTTTTAATCCAGGAGTTATTCCCTCCTCCTTCATGTTCTTGTCCAATGAGAGGAGTTCTTTCAAACTTCTTCTGGAGTGATTGATCTTTGACCCTGATACCGGACTGGCTGCTTGGTCCACAACAGAGCCCCCTCCTCCCAGAGCTTTCCGTGGGCGTTTTGGACTAAGAAGCCCACCTGGATTCCTCTGGACTGGGGGAACCTAGACAAAGAACTCTGTGTTCCTGGATGCGGACGGGGATGGAGGCCTGGTGCTGGGAAACGCCTGCATTTGAAACCACGCCCCTCATGCACCCGAAAGCAGTTTTTTTCCTTAACACAGTCCCTCATTCACAGTACAAAAAAACAGGTATTTGAGGTAATGACTATGTTAACTAGCTTGACTGCTTAATTCTGCTATGTATATGTATTTCAAAACATCATATGGTACACAATAAATATATATAATTTTTACTTGAATTGGAATTAATTAAATTAATTTTTTTAAAAGACAAAACCACCCTCGATAAAGTAAAAATTCTAAAGACCTGTAGATTGAGTCTGGACCTACTTGTCAACACTTTCCCTGGGATTGCACCAAGTGCAGTGTTGGTACACAGGAGGCTGAAGGAAGAACAAAAGATTTCAGAAAGTGTTCCCTGGAGCATTCAGTCCCTTCCTCAGCCCAGGCTGGGGACACTATAAGAGAGTAGAGAGTCTAGGCATCTCAGAGTACACTGAGGACACTGCAGCTGCACCCTGAAAGCTAGAAGAGGTCAATGGTGAAGACAGATCCACAGAGGATATATAACTAGAGGCTGGCCTGGAGCGCAAAGATTTCCTGGTAATAGAAAAAACTCACAGGCAGGCTGTAAAGCAGGAAGAGCGTGCACATGGTTCAGAAGGCTGAGAAATTGACTATAAAGCCACAATATTTCTATGTGGTCTCTCTGAAGGAAAATCTTCTTCCCACTCTCAAAAGATTTGAAGCTAATAGTGAACTAAAAATAACTAAAGCTGTAACAAATCCTATACTCGACCTAACTAAACATTATATTCACAGAGTCCCTCATAGAATTTGCCTACCAGATAAAAAACATGCTCTTTGTGGGGTTACATGTTATTTACCTGAGCCTCTACTGTGCTTTTAAATGAATGTTTGGTGTATAGTCAAAAATTAAAAGATGCACACACACAAGAAAGTAAATCTAAACCATACATAATAGGAAATAGTCAACAGAAGAAATACAAAGGTGATCCAGTTACTGGAATTTTCAGAGAAGTAACAATATAATTCTAATAACTATATGTTAAAAATGAAGTAGGAAAATGGAGAACACACATAAACAAATGATGAACTTCAAAAGATAGATGACATATATAGAAAAAAATCTCAAAATTAAGAAAGGACAGTATCAGAAATGAATATTTTCTCAATACACATATCAAAGATTAGATTCAGCAGAGTAAAAAATCAGTACTCTTGAGAACATGTTACTAGACTGTATCCAAACAAAAACAAGACAAAATTACGGTGGTGGTAGTGATAAAAACTTCTATATCTTACTTGCTTGATCTAGTAAATCACAAATAACAGAAAAAAATTAAAATTTTGTTTCACAATAATTCACCTTGAAGAGACAGGCTTCAAAATGTTTCAGAGACAGTTCTTGCTTAAAAGTACAAAATGGTGAGTGTTATATACTTAGCTTACACTCTTTCAATATGAGAATTCCACTCTCTTTTAGTTACGGAAATCTTATATTTATTTCTGTTATGTCCTTATAATAAATGTGATATAAGATAGCTAATAATTGTGAAGTGATAGAAAAATGTGTTCTTATTATTTTGAGAAAATATATTTTGTATCACAATATCATAGACCCAATTTCCCTTCCTCGGGATAATTTGGATGATAATGTTATTTTATCCTTACTTTTTCTTGTTTTAAGTGAACAAATTGGGTTTGTCATATGTTGCAGTGAAGGCAAATGCCGACCGTGGGTAACTGTTGGGCAACTGTTTTCCAACCTAGCATTCTTTTTACTACATCTTGCTTACAGGAAAGTATTTGAAAGCCTATGATTCAGATGTGCTGTTGTTCTTAATGAAACAAATTGTACCTGAATATGATAAAAACGGGTCATTACTAAAGATAAAGTGAGGAAAAGAGAAATCAAAAATAGACATTTTGGGTAGGGTTGATTTCTGTGCAACAGGCTCCAAGAGTTAAAATAAAAAGTTCCCAACAATCCTTGTGCTTTTAACCACAGATTGTTTCCTTAGATCTATAAAGTGTATCATCACCTCCACTATGTACAAAGTAAATTGTAATAATGATTGGTAGTAAGGAGTTAGTGGTATAAGAGTAGGCTTGATATATTATTCAAGGAACATCTGGACAAGGTCATCTACTTATTTTCTTTCAACTGCATCTTGTTTCAGAGTCATAGAAGAAGTAATGAATTTTTTCTTCCTGCCAAGTTACTGTAAGTCAAAGGTTTTTCCATGATTTATCTAAAGTTATCTGTGAAGTGACAGATTAGTGAAATATTATTCCAACAAATTTTTCTCACACTTATAAAACTTAAACTGCTGATAGTGTATAAAATCTCACAGAGACTTAAATGTCATCTATAATTTCATGTCAATAGAAAATGTCAATTCTGTAGGAAAAGTCTAATATTTATAGACATTTCAAAGCTCTCATTAAAAAATAGAATCTCTAAAGAGTGAATTAAAAATTGACTTTCGTAATTGCATGAAAATGTAATTAAATTGTGAATATGGTGATATGAAAGAATTATAATCATCCGCCAACTACCCTAAGCCCAGTATAATTTATTTTCTACCTTTATAAGGAACCTAATAAAGTCTAGAAATATATATTTCTCTATAATTGTTTCATGGCCAGAAGTTCTCTTTCACAAAATAAACAACCTCTTTGTGGAATAAAATAGTTGAATGCAAAGAAAATCGTGCCAATGTTTTTTTCTTTTTTTCCCAGAGGTGAATCATTGAAAAATAATTTTTTATGGTTTGCTTATTTTACTCAACCAGTTTACAATGTTCTAAAATAGCTTTATATTTTTCATTTTAACTCCTCTTATTTTCTTTTACATCACTTTTATGTATTTATAGTTTACTCGATTTTGTTCCAGGACAATGCAATGTCTTGTTGGTTAACAACATTTAAAGTGTTCTGATTGTGTAAAAATAACCTCATAATATGTAGGCTACTGTTATTCTAGTGCCTACAGAATGTTAAACACTCTTCCGCTGTTTTACATAAATTAAATATTTTAATCCAGTTAATGCTTTTCTGGTTAGTAAAGATAATCCCACATTATAGGTTAATAAAAACGAAGTTCAAAGTATGTGATCACCTTGCTAAGGGCATTGCAGTCTTGAGGAGAAGAATCAGAATTTGAATCTAGTCCTATGTAACTGTAAAGTTCAGAGAAACGCTATAGTTTGAAGAAAAATTGATTTTAAAGCGATATTTTTTTCGAAGTTTCTGCAAAATTTCCACTGGCTTTATTACTAGAAAGAACATTTCGTCGCTATAATGCTGAGGATCTCTAAAGTGAGCACTGTTCTACCTTTGCCAAATTCTCTGGAGAGAAGACAGCAAGTGGTCTACTTGCCACTACTAAGCTCCTTCAATTTTTAGAAATTCTTAAATGATGATACTTACTAATGACCTCACAACATGCCGAATTACTTTGTAAAACACTCACATTAACTATTACAAATATTTGTTGAATTGTCATCTTATTAATTTTCTACACACTTATAAAAATCTCATTTCAAAATAAATTAAGTAACACTAAATCATGAATAATAAAAAGATACCCAGCTGCAAAGTATTTCAGTAAAATATACTCTATTAGGTGAAGTGACCTGAAAAAGACTGCGAGAACAGTTTAAATGAAGATTATTAAAGAAGGCTCTCAGTAGCAATGCTCGCAAAAGAATGAGTGGAGAAGGGCTGGAAAGAAGTAGAAGGGCTTCCATGCAGCTGCAACAAGTAAAGCAAAGGGTAGCTAAGAATTTGGAACAGCCCTTTAAAAAGATTCCATATGGACTCATGTGGTCCAGGCTTTTCTACCTCCAAACTGACCTATCATCTGTTATGAACTACATCTTAGGAAGGAAGATACTTTGCTGAGGCAGTTTTCTTTGACAGAGGTCAATTAGTGTGAACAAGCATCATCCAAAACTCCAGGAAGCAAGGAAAATCAGCTCCTCATTAGTGAGGAGATCTGTTTAGTATGAAACAGTAATCATTGCATATATCATTAAAGGTATGAAAGTGTCTATCCCCAAGCATCCATTAGAAATAAAAAGACAGGGAAAGATCATTCAACTTCACAAATTTGAAACCTGTATGAAAAGGATTGGAAAAAGGGTATGAACAGATATGAGAAATTTAATTGTATCAAAATGTGCCTATTGATAGCCTGCAGACAAGGAGTCTGTAACATGAAGAGGCTTTGGAAGTTCTGTTTACGAAAACATCTTTCACGATGAATTTGTGGTATATTATGAAGAAGAATCACATCACTTTTGTCACGTGGGGATGTGGCTAGTGTTTTTGTTGGTTTCTCTATTCATAGCGTATTATATCCTATTCACAGCGTATCATATCCTAATGAAACGTAAATATCATCAAGTCTGGATTATTCACATGAACTTATCATTCATTCTTGAGTAATCGGAAGACAAAATAAAACAGAGAACATCGTCATAGGTTATTTATGAAGCTTACAGTATATAAAATTATAATTCATTCATGTATATTTTAACACAGATTTGTAGTGTATCATATAGAGATTCGAAAAAGTGTAGAAAAATTTTGAATGGGAAATGTTACACTCAAATGTAAAATGAACTTAATTTACATGGAGAAATATATTTCTCTGCATAATTAAGTTAATTTATCTTTTATCCAGTTTCTCAAACTTATTTCCTTACTTTAACATTTTGACCTAACAAATAAAGTAGATGAACATTCTGGAAATAAAACAATGATATTATTCTCCTATTTATTGGGAAATACAATATATAGCTAAACCAAGTGACATCTTTTACAAACTAAAAGGACTGTTTTTTGCTAGGAATGTATAAAGATTGTTGATTAACCCATCTATCTAAATTGTAATTTGTATGTTAATGAAACTATGGGTCAGTAATTTTTCTAAAAATAATCCAAAAGAGCATGCTTCTTTAACATCCTGTAATTAAATAATAATTCACCAAACACATTTTTCTTTTTCATTATAGGACACAACAATTTTAGAATTTGACTTAACTATTTAATGCATTAAAACAATTTTTAAGAAATAAGATGACTAATAATTTAATTATATTTTTTAAGTTTCCACATTAAAAAATAATAAGCCCATTACATTTCTGTAAAGCAGCATTCTCTACTGGGAGGTTTTAGCTAAGCATCCTTCCTTTCTAAGTGCATATATGAATCTTCTCTAAATAAGCCAATTTTAAGGAAATAAAAGTGTAACATTATTTTACATCCCGTTTTGCAAAAACTAGTTAAAATAGGTAAATGTTAAATATGTATGATTTTCAATCTGTAGAAATTGTTTTGAATTTTATGCCAGATTATAGAAAAGTAAAGTATATATAATTTATTATAACACATTCTTATTTATTTATAAACTATTCTAATTATATTCATTAATTTTTATTTTCTTTTTCTATGAAATCTGAAACCACCACATTTTATTACTTTCATTCTGTATCACTTTTAAATGATTGATTTAAGAAAAGGTATCAATAATCAGAGTTATTTTCTATCACATCTGAATCTAAAGTGTTCTATATTATGCATTAAAAAATGACATCACTTAGTAAGAAAGGAAATTTGCTGTCACTAACATTTAGGGGATTTATGATTTTCTTTAATATGAATGTCATATTCATAATGTTGATTCTAATATAGAATCAGCATTTGTTACAACAGATATATACTAATTGTTATTGATCTCTCAGTTGCTGTGCTTATAATATCCTCATGTAATTAAGTGTTAAGTAACTCTTGGCCAACTATAGGCATGCTTATTATTAAGACTCATTCATGAATGCTGACCTCTAAGAAAGTTTCCCTAAATACCATAACAGCTCAAATTCAGCTAAACTTTCTCTGCAGCACTCCATGACTTCAAATTTTTACCAAAATATCCCTTATTAACTCCATTCTATATTTTTATGTTTAACTACACACTTTGCAATGAATAATTTGCTATTACTTATATTTTTTATAAAGCTTCTAGATATTGTTTCCACATCATATATGTTAGCCTTTTATATGCCTTGATGGATGGTCACTTTAGATTAGGGTTTATAACTCCAATTGAACAGTTTTTAAGTAAATGTTGACCTGCTAGACAATCATATATTAGAAGCCAGGCATAAAAATATTATCAAAGTGAAATAAATGTATGTATCCAAAAATGTGAACTAGCAGTGCATAAAATTCAAGGCAAAAAAGAATCAAATTTCTGAAATTGTTTAATGATGGAAAAGAAAGAATTCTTAGGAGAAAGGAGGGAGAATATTACTTTAATTTCTAAAATAAAATTTACTTTCTTTTCTTTCTGTTTTGCAATGATTGATAAATTAATCATACATTAATTTGTTCAAAAACATTTTATTTTTTCAGAGACAGAGTCTCACTCTGTCACCCAGGCTGCGGTACAGTAGCACCTACCTAGCTCACTGCAGCTATGAACTCCTGGGCCCTAGTGATCATCCTGCTTCAGCTTCCCAAGTAGCTGAGAATAGAGACACGTACCACCAAATGCAGCTATTTTTTTTTTTTTTTTTCTTTTT
>NW_016107976.1:202926-204114 GCF_001604975.1 Cebus imitator | reverse complement strand
CATGGACCGTCAAACCCAGCTTTTTTTTTTTTTTTTTCTTTTTGGTAGAGATAGATAGTCAGTGTGTTAGCCAGGATGGTCTCGAACTCATGGCATCAAGTGATCCTCACACTTCACCCTCCCAAAATGCTGAGATTATAGGAGTGAGCCACTGTTCCCAGTGTAAAAATAATTGATTGTATAATTTCCAGGCCCTCTAATGGCTTTTTAAATTAAATATGAGAGCAAATGAATTTTACCCTTTAAAAACTCAGCTATGCAATAATTTAAAATTTTAAAATCACCTGCCATGTTGAAGTACTTACTGAACTTCAAACACCTTGCATTGAATTCTATAACATCAGAGTTTCACCGGGTTGTACCAAGTCATATGGTTTTAAAATATTTGGGATGGAAATAAAGCGCAAACTATTCTCCCACTTGCTACTTCATATCCTTAGAGAATTCTACTTTAAAGGTCATTGCTGATTTTGAAATCTGAAATGTATTGTATATATGACCAATTTACATTATATTAAAATTTTATTTACTATTATTTAAGTATTATTATGAAAGTATCATACACATGAATATCAAAAAAAGTAAAGTATTAATTTAAACAGTCTTCTTTTTTTTAATTTTATTGCATTTTAGGTTTTGGGGTACATGTGAAGAACATGCAAGATTGTTGCATAGGCACACACACGTGGCAGTGTGATCTGCTGCCTTCCTCCCCATCACCCACATCTAGCACTTCTCCCCATGCTGTCTCTCCCCAACTCCCCTTCCCCCACTGTCCCTCTCCTATTTCCCCCCAACAGACCCCAGTGTGTAGTGCTCCCCTCCCTATGTCCATGTGTTCTCATTGTTCAACACCCGCCTATGAGTGAGAACATGCGGTGTTTGATTTTCTGCTCTTGTGTCAGTTTGCTGAGAATGATGGTTTCCAGGTTCATCCATTTCCCTACAAAGGACACGAACTCATCTAAGTAGTACTATATTTTGTAGCATAATTTATTTAAAAAACTATATACTGTTCACTCAATAATAAAATTTTTGGCCTAGGAGCAGCCTACGTTTTCCAATTTTGGATCTGAAATGATTTGGAAGCTGTTATAAGTGTTATTGCTTTGTTTTTTTTTTTTTTTTTTTTTTTTTTTTTTTTTTTTTTTTTTTTTTTTTTTTTTTTTTTTTTTTTTTTTTTTTTTT
>NW_016107976.1:196192-202886 GCF_001604975.1 Cebus imitator | reverse complement strand
AGAGACGGGGTTTCACCATGTTGACCAGGATGGTCTCGATCTCTTGACCTCGTGATCCACCCGCCTCGGCCTCCCAAAGTGCTGGGATTACAGGCTTGAGCCACCGCGCCCGGCCGCGTGTTATTGCTTTGTAAACTCATTTTAGTTCAAAGTTAAACTTTATTGACAGGTTTCTTGTGCAGAGTTAGACCTAAAGTATCATGGGAAAATTGTACAAAATATTTCCCCTTGTACATTTGAGTAACACAACTGCTAATCCTGTACGTGTCCAGCATTAGCAGTAAAAAGAGTTCACATGCTGGTTGTCTCTTCTTCAATAATAAATAAGAAATATAAACAACTGAGAAACAGACTACAGATGCTTAAGGTAAGCCACAAAAAAATCCCAGAAAAATACAGAACAACTTTATGTTTTGAATACATGATATTTTTCAAAGGTCACCCACTCTAATATTAGTTACAGTTTTAACCAGTGTAGTTACTTGATTTTTTTGAACACAATATTCTTTCCTTTTTACATTAGAAACTGAGTAGGAAAGAATGTATTATATAAAATGCTTGGAGAGAAGCACTGTTTGTTTTCAGAAGGCATGGACAAAACCAAAAAGACAGAAAAGTTACCTCTACTATCTTAGAAAAAAAAGAAAATTGCTATAATGTATGGCTTGTAAAGTAAAAACCAAGAACCAAACAAACCAAGGAAAACTCTATTCACCTCATTTGGACCAATGAGCTTTAGCATGACCGTAATTTCATCACTCATAGTAATATTGGTTGATACAAACTTGAGTTATTATTTAAAAACATGCAATGTTTATTTTATTGAGGAAGGAAGAGCTGTCTAACATTTTAAAAGATGTCATTAAAAAATTTCCTGTGGTAGTTTTGCAAACTTTTGGCACATAAAAAGGAAACAGTCATCTATAAATATTCTTTTGAAGAATATTTAATTTCGTTATGATCTCAAGTAAATACTATATCTGGTTCTTTCATCTGATACATAAAATGCATGTTTTCAATGCAATAGTAAAAGATAACTTCCTTCAATATCTTTTTTGAATTGTAGTCTTGCTTACATTTTGAGAATTACACTAGAGAGTTAATATACCCGTATAATCAACTTACTACAGTTTTCTGTAACAGTAGTAATGGCAATGTCTGGAAAATCCACATAATGTGAGATAGAAACATGAATCTTCAGCTTTCTCTTAAATAATGCCAGTAAACATGAACTGGAAATTAATTCCTTACTATGGCCATTGAGCAGAAATAATGTCCTTCATTACTGCTCGAAATTCATACATAATATTAAAGTGTATTGAGAATAAATACCCACACATTTATGTGATTTCTCTTGACTTAATAAATGAATGTGTACACAATTAGTATGTTAATTAAATATTTGCCATTATTTTCTATATTTTCTAATAATGTGATTTCTCTTGACTCGAATGTGTATGCCATTAATATGTTGCTAAAATATTTTCCATTATTTGCTATATTCTTCTAATAATGTGATTGCTCTTGACTTAATAAATGAATGTGTATGCAGCTAATATGTTGATTAAATATTTGCCATTATTTGCTACATTTTTCCAATACAACCCCAATACTTAACGTACATTCACTGCCGTAGTTCAGTGCTTTTATATTTTATAACTTTTATAGATTGGTTAAGTTTTGTGCTTTTATTACATTCTAATTCCCAAGAGATATTTTTTTCTTGTATATATTCCATTTGTCTTTTAATAATTTTATTTAATTTATATAAATAATATCTTCTTTATATACAGTGTATTTTTTAATGTCATAGTTTACCACACACTAAGCAGTCATTCTTAACTATGGAATTCAAAAATAATGTTCATAATACATTAGAATTAATAGTTATAAATTTCAAAAAATAATATGAATCAAAACATATATTGAGAAAGATTTTACTATAAATAAATATATGAGAACGTACAAGTTATATGTAGGGAGAAATACAAACGGACCTAGCACAGAACACTAAAATACTCAACGTGTGTGAGAGACTTGCATGAGAAGAAACTTAGCAAAATGAATTGGCAAAACATAGTTAAGAGAGAGACCAGAAGCTTATGGAGACATAGAGATCAAAAGAAGACTTCAAGTAAATAAATATAGAATTTTGATAGACAGTGGGGACAAGAGTCCAATAGAATAAACTTGAAAGTTGTCCATTAGAGAAAATGACAAAGAACCCATCAGTATTTTGAAGAGGTTTGCTGTGGAAGAGCAGTGGGCAAAGAGGTCAGATCATAGTGAGTTGAAGACTAACTTAGGAGAAAGAAAGAGGCGGCATTAAATATAACCCTCTAGGTCAGCCAGGATTAACTTCAAATTATCATAATATGCTGAGGGGTTTTAAAATGGTGCAAGAATTAAAGGAAAATCTTTAATTTTTTCTACTAATGCAGAGGACTATTTACATTTCAAAATTTTTGCATCTTGGTATTTGAGGTTGCAAAACTGCCCAAACCTCAAAATTTCTGGATTATCTCTATTACTCTTAATTCCTGCTTGAAAATCAGCCAATTTATTTTTGATACCATATTTTAGTTGAATTATTTTATCTAATGCACTTTCCAGCATCTAATATATGATATCACTCTTTTCTCCTTTAAGAGTTAGTTCATTGGATGTATGATCTGCATTCTGGGTTATCTCAATCAACAGTTTAAACAATCTTTCACTACTTTTAATGGTTAATGAAACAGCCCCTTAGCTCTCCCCCACAGGATTGGCTTGGCTTGGCTGCATCCTCATCTGAAAGTTGATGGGATCACCATCAGTCAGCCTTCTAAAAACGTTTTCTGAGGCCTGTATGTTAGTATTTAAACCACGCTATACAGTTTATCATTTTTTCTTATGAAACCATTCTGTTCTGAGGAATCAATTTCTATATCAGGAAAAGTAGGTTAGGTTCTATTGGGTAAGAAGCAGATCCAAATATCTCAGTGATTTAAAATGTCCCAACTTGATATGATCACGCTAATAATCACTACATCATTGTTAGAGGTTAGGCTAGAAGGGAAAGATCAAATGAAGTTGGAAGGAAATAAGATATGAAGAAAATCTTAGTGTTAAAAGATCTCTTATGCTGAGTTATTTCTATTTATGATGATGCTTGTTTGTATAAGATGAGGGATGCTGATGAGAAGGAGTTTGGTACCAGAGAGAGAGAGAAAGAGAGGGAAAGCATCAATGAAGTTAAGTCACCGAGAATTTGAAGAGATTAGAAGACATTTGCTTAACAGGACAGCCTCTTTCAGCTATCGGTTATGAAGTGGGGGAAGATACAGGATGATGCACAGTTAGTAAGAATTTTATTTTTAAAAAATCATACCTGATAGTTTTTGGAGCATGGTTTTTTAAGTTTGATTTTCCCTGTTACTACTAAACAAGTAAATCTGCTGAAAGTAAAGAAAAGGCAGTTATTGGAATGAATTTTATGGCTACATATATCTGAAGTCACAGAACAGAAGAAAGTAAGTTAATAGGCTAACAATGGAGCTCATCAGCATCTATTAGGAACTTTGGATTGAAAATAGAAGCAGTTTTGTGATTGAATTCCTCCTGTGCCTCTAAAAAACGGTGCTTAGGCTCAGAACATGGAGAAAGACTTTCTCCTCGTCTCTGTCCCTCTCTCTTTGTGCGTCTCTCACACATCTCTCTCTCTCTCTCTCTCTGTCTCCCTGTCTCTCTCTCTCTCTCTCTCTACAAGCCAGCAAACAAGTTTCTTAACATGTTATGAAAGCAAAAGAGTGGGAAAATAATACCGTACTATATTTTGGCAATAAAATGTGTAATTTTATGGACATGGAATGTAGTCATGGGAAGTAAAAGAACATAAAATTAGACCATGAAATTACATTGAGAGACTCCAAAATAAGGGATATTCTAAGATGTAACAATGAAAATGATGGGTTTAACAAATATTCTGAAAAAACGACTGATGAAAGAGATTAAAGCGTTTGAATTTGAATACATGATTTTGGGTCTACACCAAAACTAACATTCCATGTTATTTGTGAATTTAAATTCTGATAGAAGTACAACATAGACTACAAATATACTTGGAAAGAGTAATTAAAAAAAATGCAATTAATGAGGAAAACTTCAGCAGCATCATTATAAAATAAAGACCCCCCACAAACAAAATTCACAACAATCTAGGAGTGTCTTCTGAAAGCCAAAGTATATGTATATACATGGAATTAGACCACTTCCTTCTCTCTTATTCATTTATGACGTTCATTGTATTTTTCTCTGTTGATATAATCTGAATACAATTTACTGTTAACTACTATTTAATGGATACATAATGATTTTTTACCATATAAAATTTACGTGCTATAATATATTATCTTCTTGTCTGGTTAATAAATGAACTTTGTTTAATTCTGTTTACAGCAATGAAATATAAAATTACTATTTGAGACACACATTCCAGCAAATAAAAATAAAAATGTTCTTTCTGTGGTGATACTTTAGTAAATTCTGAACTAAAATATAGGCATCTATTGTTTTTATATGACTTTGATAATGAGTTTGTAACTCAACAAATATATTAGATTTATTTTCAAAATATAGTTAAATTTTACTTAGAATATTTTAAGGCAGAACAGGTACTATTTATTAATATTTAAAAAACATATATCTCTTGATTAATGTTAGCCTTTGAAAAAATTTGAGAAATGCAGTTGTATGTATAAATTTGCACTATACATATAACCATCACATGGCTCCAGTTTTGTTAGCTTGGTCAAAAGTTTTTAGTCTCCTTATATTGCAATAGAGTCCCTAAACTTAAAAAAGATTCAACTGGCCATCTTCTGTTTATCCGTTCATATCCACTCGACCCTTCGTTGTGCTCATTGTCTGGAGAAACTATCCTATATGAGTTACAGCAATAGTTTTCTTTACTCTCTGGCTTCCAACTTTGTTAAGGGTAAACCTGCTAAGAGATTACAGTGAGGGAGAGTGAATGGAACACTCCCTTAGCTTTCCCCCTCAGGATTGCCTTGGATTGGCTGCATTCGCATCTGAAAGTTAATGTTTCTCTCAAGGAAGCTCTTTCTACCTGACTCTCCCTTTCAGGATTTGCTAACAACTTGCTTCCTTTCTGTGGGAGTATAATAAGCTCTGTTATTAATATGCACTATCCCATGTGTTTCCTCTGTTGCCTACCCATACTCTTCTAAATACTTCCCCTTATTACCCTGTTCCTGTTACACTAATTTAAATATACCAACTATTTCCAGCTGGTAATTTGAATAATACAAGGACATGTTTTCCAGGAAATTATGCTAATTTGCTGTATATTGTTACAATTTGGTGTAATAACATAAGATAATCAATTTTTGAGATATAAAAATTATAGTGTATTGAAATTTCATTTTTTATCTAATTCGATTTTTCTCCTAAGGCATGTATGAGATTAATTTTATTCTGAATTAAACTCTAGTATCCAATCACCATTGTTTAGATACATGTAGGTAAACACATAGTAAAAACTTGAATTACAGCAGTAATAGTACAAGTGATAGGGAAAAAGATAAGGGACTGTAACTGTATGATATGGCTTGGATGCGTCCCTACCAAAATCTTAACTTGAACTGTATCTCCCAGAATTCCCACGTATTGTGGGAGGGAGACATGGGGAAGGTAATTGAATCATAGATGTTGGTCTTTCCTGTGCTATTCTTATGACAGTGAATAAGTCTCACAAGACCTAATGTCTTTATCTGGGGTTTCCGCTTTTGCTTCTTCCTCATTTTCCCTTGCGGCGGCCAGGTAACAAGAGCTTTTTGCCTCCCACCATTATTATGAGACCTCCCCAGCCATGAGGAACTGTAAGTAAAATTAAGCCTCCTTTTCTTCCCAGTCTCAGTATGTCTTTATCAGCAGTGAAAAAACCGACTAGTACACTGTATCACTAAAATAATAATAATAACAATAAGGCAGTCAACTGTTATTTTAACAGGTTAAACTTAGACAATACATTTTTTCCCATTTAAATTGCTTTCCTTTAAAACTTATTCCTTTCATTATTAATACAATCAACTGAATGACCAGAACTGGAATAAAAGGCATGAATCTAGAAACTTTTATCTTGCTCAGATCTCTGAATCCAATTTGTCATTATAATCGAAGCTATAAACATCTTTAACATCTCTCTGATATGTCGCTTTATTTTCACCATGACTACCAGTGCATTCAGCCTAGGTCTCACTGCTTTCCAACTAGAAAATTGTAATATTAATCTTAATTATTTCCCTGCCATGCAGTAGCCATTTAATTAAATAATTGTTGAAATTTGTGAATTGTTTTCCTTGCAGTTCCCTGCAGAAGATTATATTTGAACTATTACTAGAAAGCAGTAAGATACTTAATACTATGCATTTGGGGACAGGTTAGTTTTAGTTAGAGCTAAGAGTCAATGAGATGACCCTAAGGTGGGATTGCATCGGGCAGAGTGAAGGAACAGAGGAGAGGCCAGTGTGTGATTAGAACTGAGTGAGTAAGGGAAAGAATGGAGGTAGCAAAGTCAGAAGTCATGCCCACAATTTAAGGGCCCAAGATGAAATTTGCATTTATTAAAACTGACATTCTAGGGCCGGGCGCGGTGGCTCAAGCCTGTAATCCCAGCACTTTGGGAGGCCGAGGC
>NW_016107976.1:151837-195968 GCF_001604975.1 Cebus imitator | reverse complement strand
AAAAAAAAAAAAAAAAAAAAAAAAAAAAAAAAAAAACTGACATTCTACTGCCTATAACTTATTTACATGTTCACAGATATCTGCAAAAAAAGAAAAAGAAAAAGATTAAAGACTATAGCAATCATTATTTGAAAGGCCATTTACCAAGATAAAATGCTTTCACTACAGGCACATTAAACATCAGAAGTCAGAGTTGAATAGTTTCTATCACATTGTGTGTGTACATTGTGTGTGTGTGAGAGAGAGAAAGAGATTTTATATATTTTTAAATGAACTCCCCTGTTCTCGTTAAAGTAATGGAGGTGGGAGATTATTGCAAACTTCTTTCTTGGTCTCTGTTTTTAGGATCCACTACGTCAATAATCTTATAAGTTCCAAATAGCATAATAAAGTAGTAAGCACACCTTCATCTATGGAGGATACATTCCAAGGCCTACAGTGGATAGGTTCAAACCCTATACATGGTGTTTTCTTCTACACATACATACATATAATATAAATTAATTTATAAATTAGGTATAGTTATATATTAATGAGAATAATGATAAAACAATAGTTAAAACAATATGTCAGCATCACCACTCTTGCTTTTGGGGACATTATTAAGCAAAATAAGTATTACTTGAAGGCAAGCATGCAATACCTTGAAGGCCATTCTGATAACCAAGATCACTATGAAGTGATTGATAGACTGGAAGTGTACACACAGAAGGATGATGGACAAAGGGGATGATTCACAACCCGGATGGGACAGATCAGTGTGGCATGAGATGTCATTATACTACTCAGAACAGTGTTTTATTTAAAACTTAAGCATTGTCTGTTTCTGGGCTTTTCTACTGAATATTGTCAGGCTGCAGTTGACCGTGGGCAACTAAATCTGGAAAAATTGAAACTGCAGATAAGGGGGGACCACTGCAAAACTAATTTATTAGATTATGTTATAATAGACAAAACTTAAGAAATTAAACCAGAGCTTTTAGAAATCATTTTAGGGAATTATATCTTATACAAAATAAATGAGATTGTAACTGTATACTTTTATAAGTACTTATATATGAAACTGCATTTTTTATAAAGCATGGGTTTATTTATTTATTTACTATTCACTTTTCATGAGTCAGGCTTTGCTTCGTGATGGGGAATTGTATATGGCTTGTGTTTCAGGAAGGAGTCAATGGGATAAACTGAAGTGACTCATCAAGAACATGTAATAAAATCTTCAGACGCAGATTACGTTATGTATAAAATTAACTGCTGAAAAAGAACGGAAAGCAACAGATGGTCATCAAGAAAAGATGAAATTTAAGTAATCAGGTCTGTTATTGACTAGGAAGTAGAATTTTAATCTAAACTTCCATGTAGGATGCAAAAATATGGCTGATGAATATAAGATTTTCTAATGTTTGTGAAGTATATAAGAACATTTTTATATGCAAAAAAGAAAAGGTGACTAATGATAATGTTACACATAATGCCATGCTGAGATCATCTCCTGAAGTTTAAGAACTTATAAGAGGATTTGGGGGAAAAAACTTAAGGAGTATAAGAAGACACTATCTCAAGAGTAAGAAGTACTACATGAACAGACCCAGTTTCTACTTCCTGGAAATGTCTCTCCAATCCATTAATTTATAAAATTCTTGGTTTTTCCCTCTAAGATATTCTTTTTTTTTTCACTGATCTCATTGGTTACTTTGAAAACATTACCTGTGTAAAAGATTAAATATCTTTCTGAGATCAATGTATATACATAGAAAGTTAAAGGCCAAGAGATCTTTTTACAATTTGAATAATTTTCAGATTCTTTAACCCTACTAGAGTCTGGGGCTCTTCATCAACAATACTGTTTTAACAAAATTTTGTATTTCCTGTATGTCCAGTTGTAGTCAATTCCATTTAACTAAACCCATGTAAAGCAAGCTCAAGAACTCTGAAACTTCTCAGCCTCCCAAAGTAGGTGAAATCTGTGAGATATAATATAATTTAGCTATAATTATCTGCAATGTTTATATTCAAAGATTTATAGATATAATTTTCTGACTTGAGATGATAATATTTTGTCAGAATAGTCTGCCTACTGTTGAAATTTAAAAAAATAATATTTAATAAGAAGATAGCAAAGATAAAGAGTTTAAAAAACATAAAATATACTTTATAAAATTTCCTTTAAAAAATTGGTGACAACAGAACTTATATGGTAAGAGGCTAGAAAGGAAGGAAGTTCAAGGATTTGGGCCATTTACTGGGCAGTGTTTTTCACCTCAAGCCATTTGTGAATGGGAAGTAGAGATTTTGATAGGCTATTGAGGCTAAGAAGAAAAATGTCACTTCAGTGGTGTTGGAAAAGGCAGTATTTTGGATGGTTGCATAAAAGTGAGCCTCTAACCTTGCATGATTGCATAAAAGTGAGCCTCTAACGTGGAACATTTTCTTACCTGGAAATAAGGAGCCATCACACCCTGTTCTGGCCATCTTGCCTTTTTTGAAAATATCTTTACGTGTTTCAGGTTTGACAGATATTTGTTTCTCCTTAAATGTCTGTATCATATTGCACCTGGCCAAGTCCACTGCTGTATCTGTCCCAGAAGGGGAAAGAACAGGGTCCTTCTCTTCTAGTACAGGATGAGTGCATATGGACCATCTCCCTGCTTCAGCTACAGGGCAATATCCGCTAGCCATAGAGAACTAAAGCTCACTATTGAAGCAAAACTTGTTCTGCTCTCTATGTGAATAAAGCATCTTTTCATCTAGTGTCTGTCTGATTTGGGGCATTTTTGATGATCCTAACATCTGCAAACCATGGAGCAGGTTTACATCCTGAAACTGCTGTTTCTGGTGGTATTGTTAATGTTCTTTGCTATTCTTCATGCAGTGGAACTCTTACCCTGAAAGTGGTAATCGTTGTCACTTGCTCAATAAATGGATACCAAGAAATAAGGTAAAGGATAGCACCTTGGGGTTTTCAGTTGAGACAAGTTAAAAGTAAAAATGAACAGAAAATTTAACAACCACGACCAGGCCTAAAACCCAAAGTAAGTCATTTCTGTCCCGATTGGTTTAAGGTGTTTTGTCTTGTTACTGCCTAGCATAAGCAAAATAAATTCCTCTCAGAGGTTGAAAATATGACCTGGTGACGCAAAATTGTTTGTATAATTATGCACGTTTCTCTGACATCAAATAAGGAAAATAAGTCATGCAAATGCACAAAATTGACTAAAAACAAAAAAGCAAATGAACAGAAAACGTAGTTACAAAATATTTAGATATTTTGATCCAGATATTTGATTTATCAAACAAACAAGGACTTTGAAATAACTGTATTTAATATGTTGAGCAAATTAAGTAACAATGTGAAAAATTGTAACAGACAAGTGAAAATTGTTAAATAACGTAGTAGGATTTACAGAAATGGAAAAAAGCAATCTAATCGATGGGGCTATCAATAGATCTGATAGCCACTTCTACATTGCATAAAGTATGAAAGAAAGAAGATATGACTGACAATATAATGAGAAAATGAAAGTAATTATCCATAACTCTTACACTCTGCTAAAAGCAGCCTGACTTTTAGTGAACAGAAATGCACTGCATCCTTCTTTGGTTAAAGTAGGATGCTACAAATGTCTCCACAAGTAAGAAATGATCCTTGCCACCTCCATCCCTACATAACTTCATTTTAGTGCTATTTAGCTTGTGTATTTTCCCACAACTGAGGTATTTTTTCCTTTTCAATTTAACAGACATCTAGTTAATTTGTAAACTCATTTTATATTGATATGTATCTAGGATTAGCGTTAATGAAGCAATAGTGATGTGTGTGGATTCCACAGAAAGCTGTTTAGAGACTTAGACATGCTTTATTCTGATTCCTGTAACATAATCATTAAATAGTTTTTAAAATATATTAATGAAATTCTAAACACAAATCCTTGTTTCATAATCTCGTTTTACAACTTGAAACATTCACAAATCACATATTTACATACTGTATATCAGATATGAGATATTATTGTCTTATGAAGAGAATACAGTCATTCCATTCTGTTTCATAAGTAGATTAATAATAAATTTATGAATAAACAACTAACTCAACCCATCTCATTTTATGACTTAATAGTATTCTCATTATAATGGCATAGTAAACATAGGTGGATGTAGCAGATACCAATCACCCTGAAAGAAGGAATGAATACATCAATATTGACAGAACAAAGAGATTAGAAAGATGACTATTTGGAGAGAAGCGTAAAAACATGAGCAGGAGCTGTTTACAAACAAGTCTAGAATGTTAGGTTCTTTGATTAAGAAACAGCTTTATGCAGTCTATAGATGAATTAAAGTAATGCATAATCACTACTGTGGCGGTTGAGTGGTCAGTGAAATTAATTTTCACTAAATGCATCCTTGTAACATATTTAGGCTTTCACTAAACGGTGGTGAAACTGGAGCAGATAAAATAGAGAAAGATTTTCCCAGCTATCACTGTGCATTTGAGATATCTAGAAGCTCTTAGGAAATATCAGAAAGTGTTTTCCCATGATATATGCAAATAGCCATTGATGTGGTAGGGGGAAGAGTTGTATTTTAATGAAAGAGACACTTGAAGTCAGAAAATCCCACAATCACTATTTCTATGCAAGTAATTGTCTGACTCAAATCTTATTCTGAAGAAAAAAAAAAAACAAGTTACCAACGCTCAAAAAAAAAAAAAAAAAAAAAGGAAACGGCTTTAAATGTGCAAGTAGCAATAGAAAAATAAATAAATACAATGGACAATCAAAATTAAAATCTTTGTGTGTCAAAAAGCACTTTCAACAAAATGAAAAAAGCTCACAAAGTAGGAGTAAATATTTTGAAATTATATATACAAGAAGAGATTACTTCCAATAATATATAAGGAACACTTAAAAACTCAGCAATAAAAAGACAAATGACCCAATGAGAAAATGAGTAAGAGATGTAAAAACACACTTCTCTGGAGAAGATATGCAAATAGCCATAAATACAGAAAGGATGCTCAGCATCATTAGCCATCAGAGAAATGAAAATTAAAACATAATGATAGTAGCATAACTATATATCAAAAAATAAATGTATAAACAAAATGTGATACATACATTGGAGCATTATGCAGCACAAAAAAAGAATGAAGTTCTGAGAGATGGTACAATGTGGATGAACCTTGGAAAGATAAATAAGCCAGACACATAAAGACAATTAGTGTTTAATTTCATTTATGTGAAATATTTAGAGAAAATACAAATTTATAGACAGGGAAATGAATAGAAGTTATCACTTTATGAGTAGAAAATTTATGTTAGAGGTGATGAAAAAATTATGGAAATACATTATTTGTGATGATACCACAACATTGAGTAATAATAAATATTGGTGAAAGTAACAGCAATTAGAACCCTTATATATTGCTGATGGGGATGTACAATAACGTAGCCTAGAAAAACTGTTTGTTAACTCCTCAAAATGTTCAACATATACTTACCAACCAACTACATTGCAAGGAATGAACCCAAGAGAACTTAAATTATATGTCTGCACAAACATTTCTACAAAATTTTTATAATAGCATGATGTACTGCAGCTAAAAATTTGAAACAGTCAAAATGTATATTTATTGATGAACAGATAAGCAGAATGCAATATACACTCACACAGTAATATTGTTCTGATATAGAAAAGAACATATTCATACAATCTACAACAGCCTTGAATATATTAAGTCAAAGAAGTCAGAAACAAATAGCCACATACTGTAAGATTCTGTTTATATGAAATGTAAAGAATAGGCAAATCTAGAGCTACAAGAAGTATGTTAGTGGTTCTCGGGGGTTAGGGAAAGTGGGAGATGGGAAATAACTACTAATGGTTAGAGTCTCTTTTTAGGTGATGAAAATATTTTGGAATTAGATAGTACTGACAGTTGGAAAATTTTGTGAATATCCTTAAAAACTCCACTGAATTTATACTTTAAAAGCATAAATTTTAGAAGGTATAAATTATACTTTTATTTTTTATTCATTTAATTTTGTATTTTTATAGAGTTAGATACAAGTGCCATTTTGTTACTTGGATATATTGCTTATTGGTGAAGTCTGGACTTTCAGTGTACTCATCACCCAAATAGTGTACATGTGCCCAATAAGTAATTTCTCATCTTTCTTTTTTCTCACCTTCCCAATCTTCCAAGTCTCCAATGTCTACTTTTCCACTCTTTATGCGGAATACGTTTGTGGAACTCTTTATGTGGAACACAAATGATGTGTAGACATCATTTCGCTTCCACTTTCAGTAACAATACACACTATTTGAATTTCTGTTTCTGAGTTTTTCACTTCAGATAACGACCTCCAGTTCCATCTCTGTTGCTGAAAAGGGAATGCACATGGTTTCATTCTTCTTTTTGACTAAGTAGTCTTCTATTTATATATATCAGACTCTTTATTTAATCAGCTATTGATATATATGCTAGTGATACTTATGCTTATCTGTTTAACATGTATTTTAAAGTTTATCTTTTCTTATTATCATCATAATTAAATCATTCTCCTTCAGCTTCTTTCTTTCTGTATTTACTTTCATTTCATAATATAGCAAAATTAAATTTACTACACTATAACCTTAATAATATATCTCTAATTAGTCTTTCTTCTTCTGAAACATGTTTCAATATGTTTGTATTGGTTGGGATGTTTTGAAGTAAAAAAACCACTTGACATATGGCTTAAGCATTAAAGTTAAACGGTCATCTCAGTAGTAAGCCTTGAGATAGGCAATTCCAGGGTAGATTGAGTCACTCAAAGAAAACACCAAAGATCCATGTGAGTTATTTAATTTTGCTCTTCTATTCTTGCATATTGGCCTTTCGTCTTTAGACTTGGGTCTCGTGGTCAAAGAGGCTACCGCATCAATACTTACACCATAATTGAAAGAAAGATAAAAGAGTAGGAGTGTTTAATTCCTTTCTTTTGGCATGCAACCAAGACTAGAATTAGCTTATATGTTTATCCTGAAGGCAATAATTGACAAAGAAGAATAAACTAAACACTCTTTAGTTAATTTGGACATTGCTTATCTGGGGTTTAGGAGAGGAGCCCACTTTTCCTGAAATATTGTACCAAACTTAATTGTGATTCATTAAGTGCAAGAGGAAGAAAGATAAAGATGTAGTAGAAACACAAAAGAACATGACACATCATACAAAATCTTAGAAATTTCAAGCAGATGAACTTAAGTGGAATGGCCCAAAAGCAAAAAATAAAATGTTTGAATTTGAGGGTAGTGAGTACAGGGTTTGGTCTCATACTTGTTGCTGCACAAATATTCTTTAACTTTTAAAATGTTTGGCCACAGTTTTGGATCTAAATTATATACGTACCAAATTCCACAGCTTTTATTCCTTATTTTGTATACCAAACATTAAAGTGCTTTTGAAACTTGTCAGTGTTGCAATTACTCATATCTTTCATCCATAAAATTTACGGAGTTTTAAGATGAATGTCTGTTTTGCTCCATAAAAACATGATCAATCTTATAATGTGTATCCTTTAAAATGTTTCTTCATTTCTACCATATCACCATAGGCAAGTGGCTGATTTTTTATAAGCTGTTTCATTGTTCATTTTTATGAATGCTACAGGTTGTTAATCAGATGCTTACCTTTCTGATGGCAGTGTTTATGTATGTTAATATATTTCTCAAGTTAAAAAAAAAACGCTATTTTATAAGAATAAATAAAGGCTGTAATCTAAGTTAAAGTTTCCACAAAAAAATATGCATTTTGTGCTTTTCTTCATGAGGTACTTTGGTTCCTGAATAATGCGAAGATAAATAGACATTTGAAATAAAAAATGTAAATTATTTCACTAAATTAAATATTTTAATAGCATCTGTTTTGCATATTTAAACTCAGCTTGATATTTTACCTTTATTTGTCAAATGTATCCTATAAGCTAGTTTGATTCAGTTGTTGAGACTCAGCTGGCACGATCCCTGTCTCTGGCTCTGAAATACCAGACTGTGCTGGGATGAATATTGAGTGAGAGCAGAAGGCTCAGAGAATCTTTTCCAGCCCTGTTAAGACACAAGAGGAGAAAGGACCAGATGTGGGTTTTAAGAAATTTTGTGTACATGGCAGAAGAAACTATCTGGCTACATGGAATAAAAGATCAATCCACATTAACGTAAATACTATGTGTTTTATTAAGCTCAAGTAAACATGAAATTCTTAGAGTTTCTGAAAAGATAGTACAAGTTAGCATCATTTCCCCTTCTCATTTGTGAAATTAAATTTTAACTGTAGTGTCATTTTCATATATTTCAATTTTAAACATTTTAATAGGTAACCAATATCACTAGCACTGTGTAGGATATATCAAATATATATTATATGAATATTATGTTAATGATTAAAAAAGAATATTAAAAACATGAATTAAGACAGTTATATTCTTTCAAAGGTATAAATGAGATATCTGGGTAGATTGGGATTTCTTTCCTCAAGTAAGAATCACACACTTGTTTCCTTTACCCATTCTCCTAAGAAAGGTTACACAAAATGGCCAAATAGTGTTGACACAGGAATTAGTATCATGGGGTATAGAAATCTAGACTCTCTGGTAGCTGCTTTCACTACTTACTTATCCAGCAATGAGTGTCGATATATTGAACAGACCAACACAATTGCAGGAGAATATTCATGGGTCATGAATAAAATCAATTTGTAAAGACACTTCTTAGGTGTACTCATTAATTTGCTTAGACTTGCCTCATTGTCTGAGACAATTGCTGTGAATAGAAGAGATTAAAAACAATATTATGAAAAGATATTAAAAGGGATAGATTTAATGGAGATGTTAAAACTTAGTTTTTAATATCATCTATTAATCTAGTGTTTTTTAGAATTCCAGAAACTTGACAATACTAATTGATAACTGAAAACCTGATTATTGAGTAGAAGTGAGATATTCTCTTGCACCATTTACTCCGGCCTCTGTCTAACCATGCACAACATGGGAAATCAAAGAATAGGCATTAACAGAGGTTAGTTCTTTAAAAAATAATAGAAAAATCGTGACTTTAGGATAAAAGCTCAGAGGAAAAAGCAAACCTTTGCTTGTTGAAACTTTACTATTGCATCTTATTGGTATACAGTGTCTGCTTAAATGAGGGAAAGAAACTTAGAAACAAATGAACTAAAACTACCAACACGATAGTGACTAGGCTTTTAGGTTTGTCTCTTATAAATGAGATTCTCCAATTCTTCTCTATCTATCCACTGCCGTTTAGTTCTTTGAAACTTATAACAGCAGTTCAATAATGAGTATTTCTAAAAGTTATTTCCAAGAAGAGGTTAATAAGTATGTACTTTCACTTGCTTTTGCAATGAACTCATTGCAAGGCTACATTAAAACATAATGTCATTGACATAGCACATATTGCCTTAAGGCTGAAACACATTTTTTTTTTAGATTTGCAAGTAATGCCATTTTGCCATATTTCATAGATTTGAAAATGTGTCATAATTGGCTATCACTCAAGAACTCTGGACTCACACATGTGTGATAAGAATAAGAAAGTATTAGCCAGTAGTTAATCAGCTCTCTTTTTTCTTTCCTAAATGGTTTTTTGGACTTAATAATCTACTCTGAGGCCACCTAAAAATAAGAGTTAATCTTAGGTCAATTTATAACAAAGTCCTGTGTCTCAACAGAATTTACATCAGACAATAAGACGTGCTTTAAATAGCTTTCCCTTAAAGATGATGAATAAAAAAATGCATTGGGGTATATTTGTTTTCTCAAATATGATGTGCAAAAGACAAATTGGCTTGCATTTTAGGACATTCTGATACTAATTATTATGTACTGGTAAAGCATACTGTACGGTGCAGTTTCCCATGATAATCGTCCTTGCCTTAAGGGTTTACAGCTTGAATATTCAAAACCATCCAAGCAGTACAATTCAGACATATGCAGCTTAGCAAGCTGACTGGTACAAAACTGGCACTGGTCTCTTAAACTCTTGTACCAACACCGTGGGTACAGGCACAAGCTGACATGATCTGCTTAATGTTTGTGAAATACCAGTTAGCATTCAATAAAACACAGCTAGTAGATTTCTACACAGTTCTCTAATAGTAAGCCCTATTAAACTGAACAACTAAAAAAAGAGTAGAATATTTGCATCCATATTCTTCAGTTGGTTGATTGAGGGCATGAAAATAGAAGACTGTCTGGTTCATTTTTAAACCTATGATTTACTAATCCTGTGATCCTGTGATTACAGAACCATACTGTTGACATTAAGTCTGCTTTATTCTCACATTATATTCAGGGTAAATTCTTGATGGGAAACTTCAAACAGAAAAAGTGAGTTAAAAGGATTTCAAACAAGAGTGGGTAAAACAAATGTAAGCTTGTTGTTTTTTTTAAATCAAAGCTATATCACATATTTAACAAGTTTCAAAGGCTTTGACTGTATAAAGGCTTTTTTGAAAGTCATATTCCATGTATATATATATATATATCTGAGCTCACCTAAAATGTAAAATATATGAATAATTGTCAATAAGTCGATTGTCACTAGAGAGTCCTAACTGATGAATGCTAACTATAAGAAACATATACGACCGGGCACGTTGGCTCACACCTGTAATCCCAGCACTTTGGGAGGCTGAGACGGTAGGATCAAGAGATCAGGAGATCAAGTCCATCCTGGCCCACATGGTGAAATCCCATCTCTACTAAAACTACAAAAATTAGCTGCTCATGGCGGCGAGTGCCTGTAATCCCAGCTATTCAGGAGGCTGAGGCAGGATAATCGCTTGAGCCCAGGAGGCAGATACTGCAGTGAGACGAGATCAGGCCACTGTGCTCCAGCCTGGCAGACAGAGCGAGATTCCATCTCAAAAAAAAAAAAAAAAAAGAAAAAGGAAAGAAACATATCCGTACAAACAATCTTTCTTCTGGAGCTCCTATCCCAATATTCCAACATACAGTGTGAACATAGCTATTCTAATATGAAAACACAGAATATAAAAATGAAAAATAATGAATATATTTACATTGTTTATATGTATACAATGATATATTACGCATATGGACCAAAAATACTGAACTCCTTAATGCTAGTGTCAGAAAGAAACATACTTCCTTTGAATTTCAAATTTATTTTTATATGTAAACCCATAATATATATATATATAATATTTACATATAATGGTTTGTTCATATGTAATAGTTAGATATTCATATATAATAGTTACATATGCTTAAAAGTAAAATAATAAATATAGCAAAATTGTATTTTAACATAATAAATAGCATCTGTGGTTTCTCTAAGACTGTAACTCCTCTTTAGGCAATTTTCTCTTTTTTAAAAAAACTTAGAAAATATGGCTTATTTTAGAATAATAAACCAGCCCAAATTTGATATCTTGGTTTTCTCCATTTTTTTTTTAGACTAAAGAAACTTTAAAAAATGATACTGGGAAAGATTGTAACCAACCTATTATAAAACAATTACTAAAAGTAGTATATAAAGTGAAATGTAGATAGTGTTAGAAAAGGCGATATTTAAAATATAACTATGTTCTATATTATAAAAGAATAGAAGTCATTTTCTACAACTTGAATAAAGGTAAAGTAACCATGCTCATATCAGAAATAGCTATTAGCATAATTCAAGATACATCAAATCATACAGTATACCCAGGCACAATGGAATTTAAAAACTAATTTTTGAATGAATAACTATATCCTATTTAAACGTCAAATGGTAAACAATATGTTTTTGCAAAGTCGTGAGGCTATAGTTTGTTCAAAACAGAGTATGTTACTCTATCGCCAAAGGATAACAACTCAGTCTGTCCAGAATCAGGGTCTCTGCATATTCCTTGTTCTGTCATGTTGACACACCACTTATTCGGTCTCTAATTTATAAACAAATTTAACCACTAACAGACCTATATGATAAAGCAGGAAAAATGTGAATCTATTAAATAAATGAATTAAATAACAGAGAAAGAAAATTATGGGTAGATGCATAGTCCTTGTTTCTGCAACTTGTTACAGGCATTCTTTATTTTACCTCTGTGCTTCATTTTCTTCCCTCTCAAACTGCACATTTTTTAAGTATGGGTTCTATTGCTGATGGTGTGACCCAGCCCTTTATTCTTTAAAAAATGTAAGCCCTTAGTTGATCCACATGTAAGAGTGTGTATGAGTGTGTCTCTGAATATACACTTTCTGAGCATGTTTTCTTAATCCCTGATATTTATGTCATATTTTCTGGTGATAACAAGTGTTATCATACAATTAACACACTATACCCCTCTTTTTTGGTCTTTTTCCCCTATTTTTCCAATGACATGAAAAACCTGGATTGGCTTAGTTGAAGTTTTACAATTCAGTTAAATCTACTTATTGTAATCATCCCTTTTTTTGTGTTCAAAGATTGTTACAGAGTAGAGGTCAGGCTGACCCAGTGAAGAACAAAAGTAACCTATGCATGAGTCAGGAGGTGTAATAAGAAGTACAGTTTATACTTGTAACCCTTATTTTCCAAAAGTACATATTATACCTCTTAAAAAATCATCCTAGGCTTTTATTGATACAAAACATTTATTCCAGGCCCTCTCGGTTGTTTCCCACAAGTGTATGAACTTTGAAGGGTTTGGGGAGAATGAGAAGACTACTGAATCTGTAAACATTAGCTGACTGCTTTATTTATTTTGCTGCAAAATGAGTTCCTAGATTAGATTAGGTTTTATTTCACATAGTTTTCTTTTTATAATGAAATCTTTCATGCACATACCTACTTTACAGAGCCTGTAACACATGTCTGTTTCCTGGAAGCAAATGATTCTGGAGTGAGTTTATGGAATCAGCCTTGGCAGCCTGACCTGTTAACATGAGAAAGGTGTTCTAAAGATGTTGGCTGGCAGAGATAGTGAGAGAGCGAGAGAGAGCAAGAGAGTGAGAGCCAGAGAGAGAGAAAGAGAGAAGTGTTTACAACAAGTCATTTTAGAGATGAGAAAATGAAAAAAGACAAGGACTCATGAAATTCAGGCTTTCTAATAGCTATGTTAATGTGGGGTTTGGATCAAAATCTTGAAAGGCACAATCCCAAATGTCATAATTCTGAATGTTACATCTCTAAAGGTCAAAATTCCTAAAGCCGAAATCCCAAAATGTTGAGATCCTAAGTGACTAAAATTCCAAAAGTCACAATCCCCAAAGATTAAAACCCCAAATGTTGAAACGCTGAAAACCTAATTCTGAGGATGATATTAGTGCGGTTTTGGTTACATGCAGGATAGTTATATCATGTTAGTTGCATCACATTAGGTAGAATGATTACATTGTTATTATCTTTATTTTTATTCTCAGAAAATTCAGGTGAGCGGACTAATCAAAAAATATGGCAAAACTTCAATTTTAAGATGAAAAGCTTAATTGCAACATGTATCATTTGCCTGCATTGGCATTCCTTTCAGCTGATGACATTCAAGGAGCTTTTAAAGAATTAAAGCCAAATTTGCTTGAAGAAGCCAGTGAAGTTACTCACAGGTTCAAAAATAATTATTTGCATGGTAGTTTTAAAAGGCACTTACTCAACAGTCTTCCCTTTTGATCACCAATATTGTTTCCACCAAATCTATGCCCTGCATATAAATGTATATGTGGCATGGATTACTACGTACCCAAAACAACATTTAAACATGGTTAAAAAAAAATGGGAAAAAAATTTAACAGGAAATATTGATGTCACTGTCTCTGAAATCACAGAATAATTTGTAAAACGTCAGCATCACATAAAATGTGAATGTGAACATATTTTCTGAAGAGAGCCATGCCCTAAAAGAAGAAAAGGAAATTCCACTATTCATTGTGATACCAGACTTCAAAACATAGTCAATGGTTGTGAAAGTTGACCACCTCTTATGGACTATCTATGTGCAGTTGCCTATAATCTATTCCTGAAATACAGTTTTTCATGTCAAATTTTCTTTTTAGTTGGTTTCTGTTTTCTGTCTTTTTATTTTTTGTCAAAATTGTCACCATGTATTTCATTTTTGCATCATTTCCGCATCATTTCCAATAATGGAGATACAAATTGTGTGGAGACTTCTAGAGGATTTTATTTGTTTTTGTACATTTTTTTTTTTTTTTGCAAATTTGACTCCGTGGAAATGCATTATCACAAAGTTGACTTTGTGTGTAAGTATTGTGTGCATACATAAGAATGCTGAAACTTTTTCAATAAATGAAGAGATGTCCTTTTTCTACATCTTCATTTGTGAAAGATGAAATATCTTGAGTCTCATCTCTTTAGGTGACTTCATATAAGGTTGGTCACCCACCACAAATTTTAATCAATCTCATCAAATGGCAAATTATTCATCAGAGTTTTGCCGATGATTGCAGTTATAAAACTGGATGCATACAATTACCAGCCATACTGATTTGTATTTATACATTTCTCTTTTTGACTGTTGTTTGATGAATATAGTTCATCTATTCATAACTGTTATACCCATGTACCGTCATTAGTATACATGTTTTTTCTTCCTTGCAATAACAGGTATGATATTATTCCCTATTTTATTTTGTAAGTGACCTATGAAGTTTTCTGTCATTTTGTTTCGGTTTGTTTTTTGAGATGGAGTTTCACTCTTGTTGCCCAGGCTGGAGTGCAATGGTGCGATCTTGGCTCACTGCAACCTCTGCCTTCCAGGTTCAAATGATTCTCCTGCCTCAGCCTCCCGAGTATCGGGGAGGGATTACAGGCATGCACCACCACACTTGGCTGATACTGTATTTTAGTAGAAATGGAGTTTCTCCATATTGGTCAGTCTGGTCTTGAGCTCCTGACCTCAAGTGACCCGATCACCTTGTCATCCCATAGTGCTGGGATTACAGCCACCATGCCCAGTCTGTCATGTTTCTATATGTTTCTCAAGTAATTTCCTATTTAGAAATGTGAATAAACATCCTTTTAAATTTTTAAATTATTTGTCCAGAATTACATTTTTGGGGATTTTGCTCTTTCTAGATTTCAACCTTCAGAGTATACCATTGGGATAGTGCCTTTCAGAATTTTCATGGGCTTTTGTTAATGTCTTCCTTGGAATGAGCAAACGAGGATCATATAATATTTCATTTACCTCTTTTGTCAGTTGTGGACCTGAAAGCTCTAATTATGTCTCTCTATAAATACAAAAATAGAATTGATCTGGATGACACAAAATGAAAGCTCTAATTATGTCTCTCTATAAATACAAAAATAGAATTGATCTGGATGACACAAAATGGACTAGTATTAACTCTATTTTCATATTGAACATATTTACATTGAACAAGCATATTCTCCAAATATGAAGAGACGACATAAAGAGGAGGAGGTCAAAAATGCAATCTCTTGGGTCGATGTCACTGCACCAAACAATGCCACAGGAAACAGTGAATCTGATGATATCTTAGACAGTGTGCTGGGGATGGGAGAACAAAAAGAAAATACAAAATAAACTTTAGTAATGGAAATATTATATGTGGAGATACTTTTATTTTTTAATAAACACATTAATTAGGAAAAAAGTTCTCATTTCTACTGAGAAGAAATTTGGAATGTAGAAAAAAGTTAAAATTGTAAAATGTGAGATATAAGATATATATAAAATAAGACGACATTTTGAAAATGCTAATACTTTATACCAAACAAAAAATAATACTGTAGATTGCCATCACTATATATATGCACATTAAATATATTAAATATTAATATTAATATTATCTTTATTTTTATTCTCAGAAAATTCAGGTGAGCAGACTAGTCAAAAAATATGACAAAACTTCAATTTTAAGATGAAAACCTTAATTGTAACATGTATCCTTTGCCTGCATTGGCATTCCTTTCAGCTGATGACATATTAAATTAAATATTTGACATTACTCTGTATTTTTATTCTTATAATAAATATACTCATTTTAAAACATTTTTTTTAATATAAAAAGGGCAAAGTGTTTTAAAAGAAACTTACTTCCAACTTTACGTTGAATGTCAAGGAAAATGCAAAGCACGATACATTGATGAGAAAGTGCTGTATTGGCTTCCTTTTGCCAGCAAACTACTCTGTGTTTATATGTTACAAAGCATAATGATACATATAGTAACATATGCCTGATTCTCATATCAACAACCAATTGTCAAAATTTACTCCCACATTGTTTTTCTTCAGCTAATATTTGTTTTTAAAGACGTATTATGTGTTCATTTGTCATTGATAATTTTTATAAATATCTTGGTGACAGTAAAAGAAAGCCACAAAATAAAATATTTTAACAATGTTTAATAGAAATATGATTAGAAAATTGATCACTGTATTGCCTTTATAGTGACCATGTTTCACAGGTTTCAATGTCCTCAAGTCATTTTAATGATCATATTATATCTTTTTGTCTGACATCCTCAAAGTGCTATTCCTGATGCCCATATTCCTTTCCCTGGTATAAGAAACAGGTGTAAGTGTTACCATAGTTATTTGGTACTTTGCATCATTCAGGAACTCATAAAAATTACACGTTTCCTGTGGCATGTTAACCTTCACATCTCCCTTTGTCCTTAAACTAAGACCTTAGGAAACCTATGAATAGCCCTCCTCTTGAGCCCTCAAACAAGAGAGAGGCAGATGGACTCTCACAGAAAAAGGTACACAGAAAAAGGCAGATGAACATCAAAAATATTAATTGTGTTTCTGATAAACGCTTAGTGGTATATGGTTTGATTATGTGTCCACAATGGGCTTCCTATTAACAAACCAGAAGAATCATACAGGTTTACTTCCTCCCCTTCTGTATTCCCTACATTTTCATCCTCATCACTTGCACAACTGAGCCACTATAGGCCTTTGCCAACAGGAACGAGCTCCTGTTACCACACAGAAGAAACCTAAACAGAATGATTCCTTCCTGGAGCCAGTGTGGCTCCCTAAAAAACTCCCTGAAGAAATGACTGAACCACAAGGAGCAGTATGTATATTTCCTCTCACATTTGATATAAATCTGAACATTTTTGTATGAAGTTCCCACTCATCTCTTAACTCCATTATATAAACTTTGCCATAGAAGTTGATACCTTTATAAAAAATATTCCGTTATAAAAGTTGATACCTTTATATGTGCTTTCTCAAATTCTTTTTGTCTCCAAAAATATTAATACAAAAATCAAGCATTCCAATTTCAGTTGTGTGACTGAATGAGGGCAAGCACCATAACAGTCTCAGCTACCATAAATCACACACATGAAAGCCTTTGTTCATGAGACTTTCATCACAGATGTCAGCATTCTCCCTGTTATCTTGCCCAAAGCAGGACGAGATCCACAGAAGCAGGCCATTTGATTCCTGCTACTTTTCTGAGTCTTTCCTTCCGCTGGCAGAACAAGAGCTGCATTCTGGTTTAGGCCTCTTGAAATTGATCCTACTGGGATAGGTGTTTCTCTAACAGAAGTGCAGCACAAAGTCATTGTGAATTCTTTGTGTTAGGATTAGAAAAGAAGTGCTTTGTATCGATATTAATCTTGTTATTCCTATCATGTTTTGGATATAACTTTCGCCTCTTACGTAGTTCAAACCTCTCCAAGTGGAGACAAGGACAAACTAAAGCCTTGCCTTGGCACTTGAAGCATTCAACTGGGCTAAGAATTGTGAATACTTGTTTCTAAAATAATACCTGGAATTGTGAATACTTGTTTCTAACCCTCTAGAATTGTGAATACTTGTTTCTAAAATAATACCTATGTGCCATTCTGGGCCCTTCTATAGTGTGTATTTTGCTTTTTCAACCCAAAACATGTCAATGTATATATATTTCAAATTACACTGAGTGTAAAAGAACATAGTACTTTCATAGCAGAATAAATTAATTTTGTTCTATGTGTCCTGTATTTGAGAGAGACATGCCTCAGGTATTTTCATGGGAAATTGAGATTTCAATGGTGGAGTGTCCTCTAACTCTATTTTCCAGGATGGAAATGTCACCAGCAATCAACAATATGCAGATGAGACACATTTTAGTGGAGGAATAAGGAAGGCTTTCTCCTTTTGCTTGTGTCAATGATACTACCCGATAAAATTTGTGCAATCCAGAAACCACACAAAAGCTATGGCATGAAAACACTTTGATTTATCTTTCCAATAAAGTTACTGTAAATCAATTTTTAAAATTTACTTCAACTCACCTACAAATGGCATTTTTTTTTTGAGGTAGAGTTTCGCTATTGTTACCCAGGCTGAAGTGCAGTGGCACAGTCTCGGCTCACTGCAACCTCCATCTCCTGTGTTCAAGCAATTCTCCTGCCTCAGCCTCCTGAGTAGCTGGGGCTACAGGCACGCGCCACCATGCCCAGCTAATTTTTGTATTTTTAGTAGAGACGGGGTTTCACCATGTTGACCAGGATGGTTTCGGCCTCTTGACCTCATGATCCACCCGCCTCAGCCTCCCAAAGTGCTGGGATTATAGGCATGAGCCACAGAGCCTGGCCGACATTTTTATTTGTTTATATCCAGGGGCAATTAGGCTATCATAGTAGTATTCCATGATTTAGCAAGGTATAATGAAAGCCTAAGATGTAACAGGAAATGTATAACATATTGGTGTTAGAAAGATAACAAAATTAAAATATGGTTTCTGTCCTTACAGAGTTCATATCTAATAGCAGGTAGACAAGGAAATAAGCTATTATAAATCAATAAAATAACTTCTTATGTTGAAAATCAAGACTGTCTCTAAAAGGTGCTGGGTTTAATACACAAAAATATTTTTCTAGATCACCATAACCTTAACCTTTATCTTACATATGTTTGATCTTGAGTTGTCTAGATTCATCTGGGCTCTTACAGGTAACTTACTGCCTCATAAATTTCAAACTATCTTTAGTTCTGTGGTACATGCAATCAATTCAAACCACAGATCTACTTCACATAAAAGTCAAATTGATTATTTGATATTCCATGCTCATCCTAATAGAACTTATACTCACTGACCTTGATACATCTTGTTTGACTAGACTTTTCAACACGTTGGCTGTTCTGGTTCCATACAAGGAAAAATTGTATAGGCAATGAACGAGAAGAATTTTATAAATTTATATCTTTCCAGATAAAGTAGTGAATAATATAATTTATCAATATTATCAAAAAATGGAAAAGAAAAATGAGGAGGGAATTTACATGAATATGAAAACAACTATATGTGAGGTTGAAGGAAAATAAAAATTTAAAATAGCTCAGAAATATTTTGGATTTTTAACATTAAAATTTGAGTATGTTTTAATAGCAAGCTTTCTCTGTTGCTTCATGAATATACATGTTAACTAAAACCAACACTCCTAAAATCTTTTGAGAATTAAGAAACCAATTAAAAAACAAAACAAAACATTGAAAGAGAATACTATTTGAAAACAACTAAATAGGAGAGGCAGGTAATTAATAATTTGAATAACAAAGGGAAACTAGCAAAAAGTCAATTAGAAGTTAAATAAATGAAATTTTAAATCACTTAAAAGCTAACTTCTAATTTTGTTCCAGGCAAGTCATTGAATTTTAAAAGATATGCTTGAAAAGTATGTAACCATTATGCTACTTAATATTTCTAATAAACAACATAACAAGGAAATGTTTCTGTAAGCTCTGTCTCCACAGAGAATCTTTTGTTTCATTCATCATTGTAGCCAAGGTTTGGTTCAATTGCTGCCATTCCACTTTAACACATAGTAGGCATTGAATTATGATTAGAATTAATATTGAATGAGTCTTTGACAAGATAATTCATTGAAATGCCCCTTTATGTTTCATTCCCACTGTTTCAGATAATCAGAAGGAAAGTGTGAAAAGAATTAGGGCTAAAACTGGTTTTAGCTTCTTATGTGGCTCCTCCATTTATTTCAAAGGACAAGCATGGTGTTATGCATAGCAACTGGGGCATCCCTGGTCCTCAAGGTAGAATTAACTGTCTTTAGGTGAAAAACCCTATGAATTTAAGAAAAACATACATTTTTCATATTAAGAAAGTCGTTCTAGATCTTGAAGGCTAAAAAAACGGTGATGAAAATCGTCAGAATCTAGAACAGCTTCCCTCAAGATTGGAAAAATTTCCATCAATATAGGGAATGACAAGATTTAGGATCTGAATAGAAGCAAGAACCCTTCCTTTCCTCTATATCCCAGTAAGTAGCTCCAGGCAGTAGCAAAATCTTAGAGGGAAGAATTGCGGGTCGTCATAAACTGAAGAATAAATCCAAGCAGTCAAGTCTTTTTAGCCCTAGCAAATTGAAATCCCCACAAATCTGACCATATGATAGGAAGATAAGTAAAATTGAGTTAGAAAATGAAAAATGATCTCAACAAAGTCACCAGTAAAAGATGAGACTTTATTGGCCTCCCCTCTGGGTTAATTAATTCCCAGTATTATGTGATCTCATAGCACCTCACCTTTACAGCAATTACCACAGTTAATACTTTACATTTATTTGCGAGATTTCCTGTTGAGTGTTATCTCTAATAGCAGATGTCATGCCAATTTTCTCACTCTCTTCTAGACTGGTAAAGTCCCATACTAAAAGTCAAGTTGATGAATGAATTAATGTGCACCCTGTTGTATACTCAAGCCTACCAAAAGTCATTTGTAAATAAACTGATGCTGGATATATGAATTAGACACAATGTTTGAATTATCAAATTGAGATAAAATATTCAAAAGGAAAGTGATACATGGAAATGTCTTTCACAGGAAAGACATCAGTTTTTAAAGTCCATAATGCCGATGTCATTCAGATATAAAATTGGCCCTTCCAAGTAGGCAGTAAGATGTGTGCCATCATTGGTGTTACCAATTATTTTAAAGCTCAAAATACAAAGGACTAGAACGTATTTATTCTAGTTTATTTCACTATTTATTTTTCTACTCTAGTGAGTGTAATATGTACTTTACAACAATTAATCAAATACTAAGAGAGTATTAACCTTTTAAAACTGCAGGATAATTCAGTAAATTAAGGCATATTAAGGAAACTTAGTATATGTTGTAAATTACAAGAGATTGAGAAAAACACCCAGAGAATGTAAGAGTTCTTGCCCTACTAACTCATACAAATAATCATTTTGATACATTCTTAGCACAATATACCAGGTGTCTCATGACAGAAGAAAAGTGCCTACGGTAATGCAATTTGAGTTTTTGTGGCAATGAGTGAGAATGAATGTGCTTCTAATTATTGGTTTACATGTATATATATATATATATATATGCATATTATGCATATAACATATATATAATTTTATCCAATTATTGGTTATCTATATATCATTTATGTAATGTGAATTTCATTTGTTCGGACTTTGTTTTAAACCATAATGCTAAATAAATATGTGAATATTATCCATTTACTCAGCCTCCCAGTGCTTCAGTTTTCTTACTTCTGCAATAGACATACTAATGACATTTCAAAAAAAACATGGTTCTGAGGAGTAAACAAAGTTTAATAAAGTTATTATATAGTATGTAATTATACATATATGTATAGCTTAGCACAGTCTTTGACATAAAGTGAAGAAATGATAGTAGTAATAATAGTGATTAGTCATTATTCTTTTGTATTTAAAATAATTATTTAAATGTAAACTTATTGCTAAATCTAATGCCCGCCATTGTGTGTCCTCTCTTAGTTTGCCTATGTTTAATTTATAGAAATTTGATGTTACTGCATTATTGTTTCCTATGTATTTACTTTGATTACTTGATACCTGAGAAAGTTATTCTTTTATAGATTTAATAAATCTTCTATTTTATAATCTTTGGTTTAAAAGAAAAACTGACATTTAGTTAGAAAACTGATGGATGGGGTTTGAAAACAGAGGGATATTCAAAAGCATGTTTTTTCCTGTTGTGCCAGAGGGAGTCTTTGGAAATATCTTTTCCTGTGGTGCTATGAACATTCTTAGAATGTTTGAGGAAATGCTCTGGATATCAAATTTCATAAAATGTATGAAAATAAAAAATTAAGAAATGCTATCTAGCAAATGATTAAAGATTAATGAATAATACATTTATTGACTACTTAGTCTATTATTCAATGCTCTGCATTTGTTATGGACACAAAGACTATGCGTTCTGCCATCCACTCTGAATTTTGAATTTCTCAGAAAAAGAAAGATGTATGCTGGATCTACTGCATCTGCTCTTCCAGGTTCATATTCTACTTGCCACAAGGCTCTGAGCTTGAGGAACATGATTTTAAGCTGGTATCACTGGGCTCCCTGCCCTCTGGTTCTCCATTGAGTTTAGTAAATTGGAGGCTCTAAAAGGAGATGGAGGTAGCAGAAAAGAGAGATCAGTTGACCTCCCACAGTTTCCTCCCTTATAAGTCACTGTAAAGTATTTGCAATATTCTCCACTCAAGGTGACAAGACCTCTTCTGTTCTCAGTCATGACCTCACCTTCTCCATTTAAACCTTGGATTTGTAATTCTTCCAGCTGTTGATGGTGCCAGAGGTTTTCACCATGCCTTGTTGATTTTCATGTTGCCAATGTGAAAGTATTGGTGGAGTAGCTAAGGGGTGATTAGGCCATGAGGGCTCCTTTCTTGTTAATAGGATTAAGGCCCATACAAAATAGGCATCAGGCAGCAGCTCAGGTAGCCTGCTCTTGCCCTTCGGCCTTCTGCCTTCTGAGGACACAGCAAGAAGACCCTCATGAAACACTAAATGCAAATGCCTGAGTCTTGGTCTTCTCAGTCCCCAAAATTGTGAGAAATAAATTTATTGATATGTTCTTTATAAATCTTCCAGTCTGTGGCATTCTGTTGAAGCAGCAGAAAATGGACTAAGACTATAAATAAACAACTTTAATAATATTCGGTTTTTAGATATGTGGAAAGCAGGAGAAAAGAATGTGCTGTCCAACTCCATCACATAATAAATCTAGTTACTTTTGAAATACGCTGCTGGGGTCCTCCTTCAAAGGACCTGCTGGCACAACTACTGGGAAAGCTGTCAGCGAACAGCCTTCTCCTCTCCATCACTTCAGAGTTTATCTCACTTGAAATGTGTCTTTGTCCAAGAACATTCCCCTTTTTGTTTAGGGGTAGAAATCCCTGGATATGTCAGCCCAAGTCAGGACAAATTTGGATATTTCATTTCCAGAATTTTCCTATATAATTAAAAGAGACACTGCAGCTCAACTTCTCTCTCTTTTGGCTTTTTTCCTCCTCCTTCTACAGACATTGATCCTAAGGACCCTCCTAACATATGAGGGCAAAGCAGCATACCAACTCCACCACAGAATCTGCTGGTCTGTGACACCCTGTATTATTGTTGAACCCTCCACTGTGTTTATTCTTTTCTATACATGCTAACTTAATGAAGGCGATCATAAATTGGATTTCAAATCTTTTTGTTCGATAACTAAGGAAACATTAAGAAAGGGCAGTTGTAATAGCACAAGCAAAATTATCATTTATGTATGAAATAGCCTATGGTTTGTATGTTTTTCATACAACTTTGTATTATAACATTACCTTGTATTTTGCCACTGGAAAAAGAACTATATATTTTATGCAGAAGTGTGATGGATACCACATGGTGACATAGATTTATGCTTCAAATAGATGTACAAATAAAAAACAAGTACTGCTTCTATCAGAAAGAAATCAACTAACTATATCCACTGAAATAGGACCAAGTTATAAGAAATAATCCAGTTGAATGGACTATCAGTTTGATTTCCTCTGAAACTCTTATTTTGATTCCCATAATTTAAAAAGGTGTCCTACTTTTCAGTTTTTACAGCAAAGAGACATTTGTTTTTTCTCTTGTCAGAGTGAAGGAGAAAAATGAGTTAATGACATACATAAATAACAATATTTTCATATATTATTTTAAATATTTAATCTGGATTTTTATATGTTCATATTAAAATAAAATTCCCTAATTAATTTTTTCTTCAGTACACCTAGGTTGTTCATAAACTCGATAATTATATAGCATTCAATTCTTATCATGTACCTCAAACAAATATGTATTGAACAAAATAACGTGGAAAATAGGGTCTCTGCCTGACACCAGGCCGTGAAACTTTATGATTATTTACTAGATTATTTCAGTTCAACTCTAACTAAAGGCCTTGGGAAGAGTTTTATAAAGCACCCATTGGCAATTCTCCTACGCTTGTCACCTTCAGACTTTCTGTAAGGTGAGGAAATAAAAACAAATATACATCTACCTTTAAAGTCACTGTAGGTCAGCAATATGATCATTTTGAAGAACAATATATTTTGAATCAATACAAATAAACATGCTAGCCATATTTCTGTCTAGGCTACATAACAGCTAGCTACAGGTTAACCAAAAAAGATATTCTGATTATAATTTATAGGAGTTTGAGGGCCTTTCTCTATGTTTCTGGTGAAGGTATTGCATCCCTAGTCCCTGAAAAATCAAATCAGGAAGACCTAAAGTATCCCCATTTCAAAAGACAAGGGGTTCTTGATTAAATATAGACTTGCATCATACTCCCCAGCTGCACACATGCATAGTCTCTCCTCTAAATTCTGATAAGAAGCACCAGAGAGTTGTAAGAGAGGATGCTCTCTGTGTTTCTGGAATCTGTGGGATGGACAATTGATTTTCTACTTCTCACATAAAGAAGTGTAAAGGTTATAAGCTAGCTGTAACAACGTAGTTGGAAGGGAGTAGTAAGTAGTTTACAAACAGCATTTCTTAATATGCAGAGCACGATTGTTTATTAGGGCTTTGTGGAGAGGATCTAGGGCTAAACTGTCTTGGAAAAACTTCACTGACAGATTTTTGGGAGCAGGAAATGACTGGTAATGTACCACAAGGGGAAGGAGCTGGGCAATTGTCACAATTCAGCCTTAGTTTGCATTGCACACATCAGAAACTAATACTATGAAGAAAGCTTAGATGGGACAGAGAGAACACTATAAAACTACAAATGCACCCTATGAGAGAGCTGGCATTTGGAAACCAGAAATGGCAAGTCATTTAGCAGCTAAAGAAAAACTCCACAGAGCAGTTAAGTAAAATTCCCTCTGCCACTTTTTATTTCAATTCATCTTATTAATTATCATCAATCCCATTGATACTCTGAAGGCAAAGAGAAGACAGTGAGTGGAAATTAAGAAGAAAAAAAAAATGACCAGATATAGGTTGTGGAGGCAGCAAACCGCATTACCATATAGGTACCTACGCAACAATCCTGCATGATCTGCACATGTACCCCAGAACCTAAAGTACAATAAAAAACATATTTTAAAAAATGACTTTTAACCACAAAAGTGCTCAGACCATTGAAGTTTAATTCAGCCTAAACTGGGTCTGAGAAAGAAATTTTAAACTGTATTTGAACATGAAGTTCTAAGTTGTCTAGATATTTAAATACCTAAAACTGTCAAAAGTTTAGCTTAGTACCTAAAATGCTCTTCAGTTTTATATAAAGGATATCTGAATTAATCTGAAAGCTATACAGCATAGAGAGAGAAAAAAGAGAGAATCAATTTCCTATTTGCAATATAACAGATTTGCTGTTTTCAATTGACAGTTTCCTTTAGAAAGTGACTATGATTACATGTGAAACCTTGTTAGGTATAGTCCATTACAGAGACATAAACTGCTGCTGCCTTTCAGTTGGTGGCTTTATTATTTCCATGTAAATCAGGCTGGAGTTAAAGACAAATATACTTACTTTTATGAATTATGAACATTTTCCTACCTTCAATAAACTTTCTCCCTGGATGAGTGTTGTTTTATTATGTTACTTAAAAGAGAGTGAAGTAGAGAAGGTGGTGGAGTAAAATGCTTTTCAAATTATCTTTAGGAAATCAGCATGTGGAAAGTAGATATTTCAATCCGATTTACTTCTCCTAACACATATTTTGAAAATGGTTATATTTGTTGCTTATAATTTGGAGTATGAATGAAAATCTTATGTATTTCTCCAGAGTCGCAGTTTTAAATTAAAATTGAGAAACCATTTGAAAGGAAAACATATTAAGTTTTTTAATTGAAAATTTCATGAAGTCTTTCTTGTCTTAGATGTATCTGAGGTTAGATGTTCAAATAATGTCCATAGAAATCTGTTCTCTCCCACTCTTTCTTTGAGGAAGAGGGATGTCATCATTATTATTCATGATCCAATTTACTCATGACAAATAGTCATCAATATGGAAAATATCAGAAGCTAGTAATTTGGAGAACTTGGATATGTACTCAAAACTTCTGAATTTTATATTGTGTTTATATTGTGTTGTTCCACATTGAAAACACATATGTGTGTGTGTGTACTGTTGGGTATGCCTGTTTTATGGCTAATTTTCTAATATTTTCTATAGCTGTTTACATTTATGTCCTTTAGATATCAATTGATTGATTGATATATGCATTGATAGAGATACATTTGTATTGCATTTGTCTGATTTCAGAATCAAGGTAATGGTGGTCTCAAAAATATTCCCTCCTCCTGTAAATAGTCTTTCTTCATGAAAATATTTTTCATTATGAATTCAATTTGTAAGTAGATATAAGAATAGAGATTTTGATTAAAATACTGTAATAGCTATATTGGCTCACACCTGTAATCCCAGCAATTTGGGAGGTCACGGTGAGCAGATCACTTGAGGTCAGGAGTTCAAGACAAGCCTGGCCAACATGGTGAAACCCCATCTCTGCTAAAAGTATAAAAAATTAGCCAGGTGTGATGACACACACGTGGTGGCACACACCTGTAATCCCAGCTACTTGGGAGGCTGAGGCAGGAGAATCGCTTTTACCCAGGAGGCGGAGGTTGCGATAGCTGAGATCGTGCCACTGAACTCCAGCCTGGTTGAAAAAGGGAGATTCCATCTTTAAAATAAAATAAAATAAAACAGATGTAGTGTTTTAGGTTTATTAATTATTCCTTAAGGTGTTTGAAGCTGTGTTATGAGTTACATCACAGTGGATAACAATTATCTTTTATTTACAAATTGATTTTCTCATTATTGTACAATATTCTTTTTATCTCTTGAAATACTATTGGTCCTAGAGCCTGTACTGGCTCATAATATTATTCTATCTGCCTTTTTTCTGCATTGTATTTGCTTGGTATAGTTCTTACCACCCATTGACTTCCAAAATTTGTGACTTTTTATATATGGTGTGTCTCTTATAAATTTATAAGACATAGCTTTCTCTTTGGGTTGACATTGCCTTTCACTGGAGTATATAATACAGTTCATGCTTTAGTTTACAGAACCTATTGCTATGGTATTCTTTAAGTCTGTAATCTTGCTCTTTTTTTAAATACTGTTCCCCTCAAATCTTTGTCACTTCTTTTTTTGTTCTATCCTGAATTATTTTGTTTTAATTAAGTATTTAATTTAGTATTTTATTTTATCTAATTGCTTGGCTTGTAGTCAATTTTTTATATTTTAATGGCTCTTACAGAGATTACAATACTACCATTAATTATCACAGTCTACTGTCAAGGATAGTATAACACCCCCTGCATAAGCAAATAGTTTTACTATGTATTACTATGCATACCACTCTTTCCATTGTGTTTCAGTTATAGTACTTAGCTGTATACATATTTTATAAACACCATAACACAGAATATATAATTTAATATGTTATTGCTTTATATATTCAGTTGACTATTAAAAACTAAAAATCAGCAAAAGAAATATGTAATTATATTTATCCACATTATCATTTTGAGTGTCAATCTTTCTTTTCTGAAGATCTTACTCTTCAGCTAGTGCCATTTTTCTTCAAATAGTCTATTGATTAAGTAAAGGACAAAAAAAAGTATGATTATCACAATAGATGCATAAAATTTTTTTAAAAAGTCAACACACATTCATGATAAAAATGCATAGCAAACTATGAATAAAAGATAACTCATCATCCTAATACAGAATTTTTTCTTTTTGTTTGAGACGGAGTCTCACTCTGTCACCATCCTGTAGTTGGCGTGATCTTGGCTCACCGCAGTCTCCACCTCCTGAGTTCAAGTGATTCCCCTACCTCAGCCTCCCAACTAGCTGGACGTGTGCCACCACACCCGGCTAATTTTTTTTTTTTTTTTTTTNTTTTGTATTTTAGTAGAGACTGGGTTTTACCATGTTGGCCAGGCTGGTATCAATCTCCTGACCTCGTGATCTGCCCACATCGGCCTCCCAAAGTGCTGGGATTACAGGCATAAGCCCCTGCACCCGGCCCAGATTCTTTTTAAAAATTCATGATAATAGAAATTAGTAGTAAATGACTGACAGTTTTGTCATAAGATTGGAAAGAAAGCAAATATCTTGGCTCTCACTTCTCATCATCATATTTGAATTTTTAGCCAGCATTATCAGGAAACTGAAGGAGAAAATAAATGCCAGCCAAATTGTAGAGAAATAATTAAAACAGTCCTTCCCTTGGTGTGGTATTGGTGAGTCACATGATCTTGTATAAACAAAATCCTAGGTAAGTACCCATAAAGTCTACTGGAAGCAAGGAGGTCAACAGGGTTACAGGGTTCAAGAGCAATATGCAAATAGCAATTATATTTCTATGTATTAGTAATAAAAATTCCACTAAGAATTCCAAAATTATTTTACTTGCCTTTGTAATTTATTCTGCTTCTTTCATATTTAAAACCTCATTCTCAAATCTAGAATAAGGTAAGTACTCTCCCAAGTTTTCTTATTTTTATGTACGGTAATTTGATTTTTATTCATTTTATTATTTCATAATAAAAAATAATGAAAATCTGCATTATGGTAATGTAAATATTACTAGAACTAGTTTTCACTTTTATTGTAACATTTTTGGTATTACTTTATTGAAGGCAGATGTACAAAGAAGGAGATTTTTAAAAAAATCAAACTTCTCAGTTTTTTTAGACAGCTCAGATAGGCTGCCATACCTTATTTTCTTCTTTTCTTAATTTTGATGATGTGTTATTTTTGATCATTATTTCCTCTGAATATTTTCAAAATTATTTATCTAAGGTTCAAAAATGATGTCATTTATTATTTTGAAGATATACTAAATATTTTAAAAATTAAAGTACATTAACATTTTTATAGCTTTTTCTTTTCCCTCCCCAGGAACATGGCATGTTTCTACCAATGTCCAAAATCTTATGGTAAAAATGTATAGTTTTTTAATTTTAGGGAAAGAAGGAAAATAAAGGTAACAAAACTCTCAGAGATTTGTTTGCAGCTACATACATTTACTCTAGAGGAAAATATTTATTTAGCGATGTATTTTTTCCAAAACTAGAGACTCCAGTTTTAGCCAACATGAAAGTGTGCTGTAAATTATAGTGAGGTTGCTTCCTTGATCCGAGAAGAAATCTGCAGAGGTTGCGTACACTCTTGCTACACTGGAGTGTGAGCCTCAGCCCAGTGGTGTCGGCATGGCCAGGAGCTTGTTAGAAATTTAGAATCCTGGGTCCACTTCTGACCTACTGAATCAGAACCTGTACTTTAACAAGACCCCCAGGTGATTCTTATTGCTTTAAAGTTTGAGAAGCACTGATTAAAGCTGCCTATCACTTGTAGCAGGAAAACAACTTCAAAGGAGAACAAACAATGATATAGTAGAAATAGTTCTGTTCAATATTAGCCAATATTTGTAAATATCAATAAATATGTGTTTTTCTTACTATGTATTATAAAATGGAAAAATTTGTTTAAATTTGTCTTTAAGCCCAAGCTGCTTTATCAATGTCTGCTTGGCTCCAGTGCAAGCTTTTTGAATGCAAGATCATTTGTAAAGATGTATCTTAAATTCTGAAAACAAGGGAGACTCTAAATAAATATATGTGAAAAAAAAGAGTGAATAACTGAGTCATTTAAAGTCAGTCAGTTATGAAAGGGAATTCAAGTAAAAATAATTTAGCAGCCCCTCACTTTGTTAAAGAAATAGATATCCAAGTAATTTTAACACTATATTGTTAACATATTATTTACACGATATTTGTAAAAAGGAATATGCTTGTGTTTATGTTCTAGGCTGCATAACAAATTACTACAAACTTAGCAGAATTTAAAACAAGTTTATTATCTCAGAGTATACACAGATCATCTACGGATGCATGATAAATGGGTCCTCAGCTCAGGTCTGATAGGGCTGCAATTCGTACCACCAAGGGCTCCAATCTTCTCTGAGGCCCAGAGTCTTTGTCCCAGATTACTGGTTGTAGGCAGACGTTTCTTGCTGTTGCTGGGCTAAAATACCTGCTTTCTTGCTGAGTGGCCTCTGGGAGCTGTTCTCAGCTCCTAGAGGCTACTTTCCATTTCCTTCTGTGTGGTCCCATGGAAGTTTGCTTCTTCAAGGCCAACGAGCAAGCCTTTCTCCAGTTTGCTATGATGTGGTTAGTCCTATATAATATAATTCAGTCACTATTGTGAGTCTCCCATAATGCTGAGCGTAAATCATCTTATCAAGAGAGCAATATCCAACCCAGAGTCAAGCGATCCTCTTGCACTCACCATGACAGGATTACACAGGGCATGTACATTAGAGGAATACTGGAGAACCTCTCTGAGTTCTGCCTACCACAGTGCTAATCACTAGTTCTTTTTATTTTGCTTACCTATAAAGGAAGAGGCTGGCCTTTTCAGAACTGACTCAGAAGCCCTAAGAAGACATATCCCAAACCTATTTTGCTACTTCTAGAAATGATTTAAGTTCCCAAATAAAATTTGCTACATTGAAGAGTCCATTTTTAATACAAATATGTTCACAAATAAGAGTCCTTTATTTTACATATACATTTCAGTATTTGTAAGTGAAGTCGGTCACCAATGAATTTGTATTCACATACTTAAAAGCTATTATCATTGGTTCTCTTAATTTAAGCTTGTTTGAGGGAAATAAAATCCAACATGCTGGCTATATAGTGCATGGTGCTAAATATAATATTCTAGCATATTTAGTAGAAATTTTCAAATAAACTATATAAAAGAGTAAAGTGTAAAACGTCTAATATTAGAAAAAGTCCTCTTGTTTTGTTAAAATGCAAGTTTAACTAGGACAGTTACACACTTAGTATAGGGCTAGATTATTTTAAAATGTAACTTTTGTTAGTATTTTATGGTATAGGTTATACAAGGATGATAATTAGAAATAATCTAAGACACATTTTTCTGCCTTCTCCTGTACTTTTAAAATCAGAGAAGGGAAGATCATGAAAATTGATACCTTGCTTTGGGTATGTCTTTTTAATCACATAATGATATCATGCCAAAGTTATCAGATACCGCACATCCAGGAAATAAAAGGGCAGAATTATACATGACTACTAAAAACAAATTTTATGAGAGTTAACCTTCAGACAACTACAAGTATAAAGTATATAAGAAGTATAAAGTTATAAGTAAGTATATAAGTTCTCTGCAAAGACAATGCATTTGGCCTTTCTTCTATGTTGGTTTTTTATAAGCTGGTTTTCCTAGGGAGTACTAAAAATAAATAAAATATTTCTCATTAAAACTAAATGAACATAGGTTGAAATGTGTATCTATGGTTACCTTAGGAGCAGGCTTTAATAACTTCATTTTTCTTCATTGTATTATAGAATGAAAAGACAAAGAATGACCACAGTCTCCATTAACATAATTTTAAAGTCAAATCGTTTGATGAAAAAATGTATTCTAACATTTAAAAGAAATTTATGGTACTTTTAATGCTCCATCGTGATACAAGAGTGCCGGGAAGGGAACAGCATGGTCCCTTTAAATGATGTGGAAGTGGAGAAGGGAAGAGCTGGGGAGAGGAGGCCCTGGACCCTGGCTAGAGCTCCACCCTCACGAACCTAGGTGAGGACGGGTACTCCTGCCTTTGCACCCAAATGTTGCATTTCCCAAAACCACCCTGGCCCACCACACTGCCATCCTGGGCCTATAAAAACCTGAGACCCCAGCAAGGCTGAGACAGAAGCTGCTAGCGGGCAAGAGGAACATATGGGCAGAAGACACAAGCAGCTGGTCGTCAAGAGCACGCCTGCAGAAGAGCACACCACAGACACCAGCACTCCAACAGGTCATCCACCAATGGGACAAGGCAGAGTTTGACCTGGACATTTGGAAGAAGGCCAGGGCTGCTGAGTGGCCCAACTTCAGGTGAAAACCATCTCCCTTCTCCCTTCTGGCTCACCTATCAGACGAGAGCTACTTCCACTCAATAAAACCGCATTCATTCTCCAAGGCCATGTGTGATCTTGATCTGACTCTTCTGGTACACCAAGGCAAGAACCCGGAATACAGAAAGCCCTTCATCCTTGCAACAAAGTAGTGGGTCTCATTGAACTGGTTAACACAAGCCGCCTATAGACAACAAACTAAGAGAGCATCCTATAATACATGTCCACTGGGGCTTCAGGAGCTGTAAACATTCATCCCTGGACACTGTCGTGGGGTCAGAGCCCCACAGCCTGCCTGTCTGAATGCTCTCCTAGAGGTTTGAGCAGCGGGGCAATGAAGAAGCCAGCCACTCCCCCGAGATTAGCCCCCAGCTGAAACGAGAAAGGGTTCTTTGTTCCACTCGCCCATTGGTACCCACGGCCAGCACCTGCCAAGGTTGCTGAGGCTCAGGAATAAGGGGTGGAGAGTGAAAGGAGGACAGCCACCTTCTCTCTCCATCACATCCCGAGGTTTCGCTGAGAGAAGAAAGGGAATGAAGGACACTTCTATTGCCTGTCTTTCAGAATGGGCAGCCAGTTTTCCTCACCACTGCCAGTTTATACTCCTCTGGAGTGTTTCCTGAGACACTGGGAGTGCTTTGACCCTCAGAATCTGGAGGAAAAATGCCTTATTGCCCTCTGCACAAAGGTTTGGCCACATTATGATTTACAGGAAGGACTGGCTTGGCCTCAGGAAGGAATCTCGCATTTTGATACAATCTGGGCAGTTGGAAGTTTTCTGTAAATGTGAGGACAGATGGTCTGAGGCCCCATATGTGCAGGCTTCCTATACCTTGCAAGGCAATCTAGATCTTTGGCGACAATGTAGGATTGATCCAGCCCTCCTGATTGCCACCTCGGGGAAGGTTGCAAGGCGCAAGCCTGAGGAATTAAAGATATGAGTCCCAGAGGCACCCCCAGAAGAGAAGACAGCTCCCCCAGCTCTGCTCCTCCAGGTACACCCTGACCTCCCTATCCAGCCTCAGCCTCTCACTTGCTCCCTCCTAAAAATCCTTGCTCTAGATAAGCCCCAGTCTCACACTTGCCTCTCCAACAGATGCCCAGTAAATTTGGACCTGGTAAGTTCCGGGTCCCTTTCTCCTTACAGAATTTAAAGCAAATTAAGGGGGATCTTGGCAAGTTTTCATATGGTCCTGATAGATATATAGAGGCTTTCCAGAATTTCACTCAAATATTTGAACTCTTCTGGAGAGACGTTATGTTACTTTTGAATCAGACCCTGACAGACACTGAGAAATAGGCTGCTATGCCAACAGCAGAGAGATTTGCATCACCTATAGCATCAGGGAAAGGGGTAAACATTATCCAATTGGAAGAGAATCAGTACCAGTGAATGGGATCCCAGTGATGGAGTGGAAGGCTGGAAGAGGAGACACTTTCAGGTGTGCATAACGGAAGGCTTACGTAGGACTAGGACCAACCCTCTCAACATACTAAGTTGTCCATGAACGACCAGGGATTTGATGAAAATCCCACTGCCTTCCTGGAAAGGCTAAGAGAGGCCTTAGTAAAGCACACCTCTCTACCTCCTGATTCAGTCGAGGGACAACTACTCCTAAAGGATAAAAAATGTGTTACTCAGGCAGCCCCGGACATCAGGAGAAAGTTGCTGAAACAGCCTCTGGGATCACATAGTACATTAGAGGACCTCCTGAAAGGCGTGGTTCCTACCTCAGTCTTTTGTAAGAGAGACAGGGAGGCCTGGGAAAGAGAGTGGAGATACAGGTATTTCCAGGGTGCACCTGTTAACTGCTAAAGATATTTTGAAGTTTAACCACTCCCGTACAAGGTTTAATTTCTTTCACGAGGGTGAAACAGCTCAGGTACAATGTTGTTGTTGGTATATTTTACTTCTTGTGTCTGCAATCTTCAGCACTAAATTATTTCCTTGTATAATACACATTTAACCATGCATATTTAACCTTATAAAACTTGTTTTTTCTCTCACACCTAGAAGCCGTCAAATACTCAGATGATACTGTAGCATCATCTAAGGCTCCAGTCAAGCAACCAGAGCCTCGGATGATGGCTCCTCTTTGCTAGGAACCCTTAGAGAGACCCCTGGGAAGTATCTGGCTGCCATCTTCCCTGAAACAATGTCCCTTGCCAGCAGGAAGCAGCTAAGACCAATTATCATCCATATTCTAATGGCACTTAGATGTTCCTCTTCAGAGGGGGAAAATGATACAGGAGTGCTGAGAAGGTAAGAGCGTGGTCCCTTTAAATGATAGGGAAAATGGGGAAGTGTAGTACTGGGGAGAGGGCGTGGTCCCTGGCTGGGGCTCCACCCACAATAACCCACAATATGAGGACAACTCCTGCCTTTGCACCCAAATGTTGTGTTTCTCAAGATCACCCTGATCAACCATGGCCCCATGGTGAGCCTATAAAAACCAAGACCCTAGCAAGGCAGACACAGAAGCTGCTGGCCAGTGAGAGGAACACATAGGCCAAAGAAGACACAAGCGGCTGGTCTTCGAGAGCACGGTGGCAGAGGAGCACAGAGATGCTGGCATGTCGGCAGGCCACTGACCAATGGGACAAGGCTGAGTTTGGCCGGGGCCGTCGGAGGAAAGCCGGGGCTGCCGAGCAGCCCAATGGTGAAAACCATCTCCCTTCTGGCTCCCCAATCAACAAAGAGCTACTTCCACTCCATAAAACTTTGCCCTCATTCTCCAAGCCCAGGTGTGATTCGATTCTTCTAGTACACCAAGGCAAGAACCCGGGATACAGTAAGCATTGTGTCCTTGCCACAAGGTAGAGGGCCTAATTGAGCTGGTTAACACAGGACACCTATAGACGGCAAACTAAGAAAGCACCCTGTAACACATGTGCACTGGGCTTCAGGAGCTGTAAACACTCACCTCTAGGCACTGTTGTGAGGTCAGAGCCTCACAACCTGTCCATCTGTATGCTCCCCTAGAGGTAAGAGCAGCAGGACACTGAAGAAGTGACTCACTCCCCCATCGCGTGCCCTGCAAGGGGAACAAGAGAACTTTCCATTTCAATGATGTGCAGGATACATTGATTTGGCACATTTTACTTATAGTTTATGTTTTATCCAGGGCTTCTTACAAGTGCAAGAAAATAGTGTAATTTTATGTCTCAGATACAAAATTTGTACATTTGCTACAATCAAGGGCTGCAATCGAATCTGATCCCAGAGTTGTCTTCTCAGATTACTGGTTAGCAGAGGTTCCTTGCTGTTGCTGGGCTAAAACACTCGCTTTCTTGCCGAATGGCAGTGTCTAAGATCTCACAAAATACCATGTGATTCAACAGAATTCTCTATTCTTGCTTTATTGAGCAATCTTTAAGGGAAGTTAAGCAGGAATCATAGGAATAGGAATATCTAATAAATCTATAGTCTTTCAGCCTTCTTGCAATGTCACTTCAAAATAATGTGTCTTGCATCTCAATGGAATTTGTAGGGATTTAAAATGTAAATGACTTCTTCCTATAGGAAGAATAAAATTGATTTTAACAACATCAAATTGAATGCAGTTCGCACATTCATGAATTATTTATTAACACCTCTAAAACATGTTTTCCATAATTAATTTAACATTTCATACATCAGCTGACTAACAATTATTCTGAGTTAAGTATCAGATAGCGTTAGCTACCCTACCATCAGTTGTTCCTGATAGAAATGTTCAGACTTCAGTAAATTAGGCAGAAAGAACAGAAAAGACAGAGAAACCTTCAAAATAGCATCACACTGTGCAGAGCCTACATTCTTTGTTTTCAGAAATGTTCCAGCAAGGAAATTTTGTGAACCTTAATACCATGGTTCTTGCTCCCTTACCAATCACTCCCCCTACCTTAGTGGTGTCTTCACAGACTTTATGAGTATGATGAGTAGAATCAGGATGGGAAAGAATGGTATGTCATGAGCAAGGTGGTTCATAGGCAGAAAATAGTAGTTTTAATGTGCAGAAAACTGATCTGGGAGAACAGTCTGTTCATCACAGCACTGCTAGGCCAGTCATGGCCCATGGACCAGGAAAAGTTAGGTAATTCAGCTACAACATCCAAATGTAGTGGTCAAAAGAGTCTTTGAAAAATATTAGTCTTGTTCATACAAACTTGGTTTTGGAAATGGAAAGTGAATGTAGGGATTTTCGTTTTTAACAAACAAGCCAATGTCTTTCATGACCAGATATTCAGGTTTTCCAAATTGTGTGACTCAGTACAGAAACAACTTCAAAGATACTCAGGAATTCAAGAAGAAGCAAAAGGCATTTGGAAAGCCATATATATAGGTTACTTGAATTTTTAGGTAGAAAATGTAGAAATAATATCTGGAACTCCTAACAATAAAGATGACCCACTACAAGACACCTGAAAATGTTTGACTGCCCCCAAGCATACCTGTTTCGATAAAAGAACATCTATATTCTATGACGTAGTAACCAAAACAAAGCCTCAATGTTTTCACTTTCTGGAATTAGACTCCCATCCTATCTATAATATTTTTACACACATTTAGAAAACATCATATATATAGAATTAAGGGCCTGAATTAAGGAACTAAAAGTTTTCTGGTACTAAACTATTTGAAGGAACATTGTTTAGAAACTGTGAAACATTATTTTAAGCAGTCTCAGTGGTGGGAATTAGTCACAGATTCCTAATATTGATTTTTTTTTTTAATACCAGACACTACTGTATGCTTTACTTATATCACTGCTTTGTTTTCTCTTAAAAAATACTCTTTTGGGGAGAAGAGTCTGCATGCCCCAATGTTTCCTAAGTTAGTCCCAAGTGACCATCAACACTGGTAAAATATCTCATCTAAAAAAATCTATGACCATTCTATAACAGAATGTAATCATATATGAAATTTAAAATACCATTTTAATTATTTAACACCTAAACCATAAAACAAGTTAATGTTTCAGTAAGATCAATGATATTTATGTTGTGGCTCTCCAATATAAATTGTTTACCATCATAAACGTCCTGATTCATCACTCCATATCTTTGTAATAATAAAGATTAATATTTCATAAATTCCTCTAATATTTAGAACAATTCCAGTATGTCAGTGTGATTAGTCTCATTTAATGTATGCAAAAAGTCTTTAAAAACAAGTCATTTTCCAAAGTCATATGCAAATAAGGCTTATAAAATCTATGATTTCAACCATTGTCCATTTGACCTTAAAGCCTATACTATTCCCTTTAAACTTCTTATCTCATGAAAAAGGAGCTCGATCTTAGAAATAATAAAAGATCACACAGAAAGAAATGCATAAGTATAGTGAAAGATTTAGTTTAAAATACTGTTTAAATATTATATAACTATAAAAGAGCAAGACTTCATTTACTCCTTAATAATCAGCAAATATTATACCTTAGTGGCTAGATTGTACCCATCACTTTAATAAGAACCAAGTGACCGCAGCAGGAGGCAGATTAATGCCTAAGCAGACAGGGGCGGGTCCCCAGTGAAACCCCACCTTCAAGTCAAAGACAGTTTAAAGCCTGAAAGCCAAGCTACAAGTGAAATCCATGGACGGGATTGAGAACTTATCTTCCCATTTGGTGCACTTTCCTCAGATTGATTCCCACTCTTCACCTATTTTACATATATCTACCCTTTCCTAATTGGTTTTCTACACTGCCATGCCTACCTTTGAGTGAAGTATTTTCTTCAGCCTTTCTTTGCATACTCATAAACCAATCAGCACATACTCCCTTATTCTGAGTCCATAAAAAAACAGAAATCTCCCCACAGTGGGGATAGGGAACCACACCCACATCCCCTCTCTGCTAAGAGCTGTCTCATCACTCAATAAAGTCCTTCTCTGCTTTTCTCACTCTTCAATTATCAGTATATCCTTATTCTTCCTGGATGTGGGACAAGAGCTTGAGACCCACCAAATGTGGGCACAGAGAAGGCTGTAACATCATGACTCTCTGACCTCTGCCAGTAGGGGGCAGCTGCCCCACATGACAGAAACAGTGGTAGGGTCGAGCCAGCCCCAAAGCCATCAGCCAAGGTGGGGCAAAGGCATTGTCAGCCAGGTGTCTCTGGCTGGCAAAAGTGATCAAGAAAAGTCCTGTGTCACAAGGAGATTCAGACACAGTTTTCAATTCCTAAAGAGTAAGTAACCCAATGATAATTTTTTTATGATAAACCTTCAGTACAGAATCTATACTATGGATTTGAAACTAAACAAATTAAATGTATAGTCAAAGCCTGCCTCCCTAAGTGGGTGAAATTCCTTGCAGATGTTTGTCTGCTTATCTGGTTGTATCTTAATTTGACTAAAAAGTTGTGAATTATTGTGATAAATTATTATAAAATTTCTACTTTCCCTATATCTATAATTTTGAAATATAATGTGACTTTGTAGCTCTTCTCATTAAAAGATGGAATCATCTTTACCCCTTTATAGGTGGCTTTACAACTTACTTTGGCCAAGGTAACCATAGCAAAATTGAAGCAGGAACATGCTTGAAAATTGTTCCTGGGTTAAGCTTGCCATCTCACTGCTTGTGGAACTCTGATGTCATGTGAACAACCCTAGACAAGCCAGCTAGCAGGTAACACACAGGAAAGACTTCATCTACCTGAGCCATCCCAGACCAAGATGTCATAAACCAGCCAGCCCCAGATATTATTACCCTGTAGATGATAACAGATGCATAAGGGATGAGACCAAATAAAAACAACTACCCATCCGAAACAGACCCAAATTTTTTACTTACAACGCATGAGTGAAATAACTGAGTATTGTGTTAAGTCGTAAGTTCTGGGGTAACTTTTTACACAGGACTAGATAATAGATACAACTGGAAAATAAAGAGCTCCCTCAGCATGCAAGTACTGACCATATTAGAGAATGAGAAACAGCAACTGGAAAGGGGGAAAAAAGAGATGATATTTACATTTGAATGACTGACAATAGATGAAAGCAGAAAGTTTAGATATATCCTGCCTGATAAATTCTATTATCTGCATGAAATGAGAGGTTGGGTCTTCTGAGAATCAGGTGGTGAGATAGTGAGCTGCAGCAGACTGATAAAAGTTTGAAATATATTTTGAGGGAAAGGGAAACAGAGATGACAAGGAACTCTTGAAAATGCTTAATGTCCTATGGAATTCAGAGAATCTGAAATTGTTGAGGGATTTGCTGTAGATTAACATGAGCCATTCCCCTAGAAGTTATTACATTTTCGAAGCCCCAGAGAAACTTAAAAACAAGATGCATACCATAATAAACTAGCAGAATCTAGAGGTCTTACTTCAGCAAATATTATACCCCCAAGCAGTTGAATTCAGTGAAAATCTGAGTCCATATTTGGCTCAAAGAGATAAATCTTTAAAATGACTTCCTAAGCCAAAAACTAAACTCCTATCAATTTATTCCTGTATACAGCCATCAGATATCACCCACAGGCAAACCAGGAAGAATTTTGAGGGGAGATTATTAGTTGAGACCATTTTTGAAATGTTTCTGAATTCTTATTACCCAATAGATTTTATCTATAATATTCTAAATAAAACAGAACCAGACACTGACTATGAATAACAAACACAACCATTCCTACATAATATTCTAACCGAGATTTTAACAAGCATTACTGATATTCACATATGCTTACGAGATTCTAGAGTGAGACATCAAACTCATATGAGCAGTAGAACGGTAGTAGAATGGGGTTTACTAGAGGATGCAGGTTGGGGGAATGCAGAGATATTGGCCAAAGGGTCAAAAGTTGCAAATAGGTAGAAGAATTAAGTTAGAAATATTTAAGGTAATGAATATGTTTATTAGTTTGATTCACTCATTCCACACTATATACACACAACATGACATCACTGTATACTTCATAATTTTTTATAATTATGATTTGTCAAAAAATAAACTAAAAAAGAAACTCCCGTCTTTAATATGAATATTCTAATTCAATTTCCTTGGAATAAAGGGGAAACAATTTTTACAAATCTCTGGATAGTCAACCTTAAGGATTAGCTAATTACTCTTCTTCCACAACACATGTTCAAAACAAAATTTCCTAGGTTTTAGACCTTACTTTACTTACATTGTAGAATCGGTAAATATTATTAACATCATAATGCATCATCTGTTTTCTTCTTATTGACACTTTTATTTCCCTTCTTTCCAGTCCTTCTTTTTATGAATTTTATTTAATGCTTCCATGTGGCCAAAAATAGTCTTTTGCCAAAAGATTAAATATAATTAGAAAGTTTTGTTGCCATATTATGTCCATTTTAATCATTCTTTACCACATTATTCTGTTTTTATTTTGCTCATGAAAATCGAGTTGGTTGGTATTTTTGTTAAACAACATTTTTCATGGTTTAAAAACTGTATCAGTTTGCTGTTACTAGCATGAAATATTAGTTTTAATTAGGTTTTGTTGTATTTGTTTATCAGCAAGCTAGGACAAGAGCCTGATGAAATAAAAGACTGTCTTAGTCATTGATGTTACCTACATCTAAAACAGTGCATAGCATATTTTATTTTTTTTTATTTTTTATTTTTTTTTCCGCATTTATTTATTTTATTGCATTTTAGGTTTTGGGGTACATGTGAAGAACATGCAAAATTGTTGCATAGGAACACACGTGGCAGTGTGATTTGCTGCCTTCCTCCCCATCACCTACATCTGGCATTTCTCCCCTTGCTATCTCTCCCCAGCTTCCCACCCCCCACCGTCCCTCCCCTATTTCCCCGCAACTGACCCCAGTGTGTAGTGCTCCCCTCCCTGTGTCCATGTGTTCTCATTGTTCAACACCCGCCTATGAGTGACAATGTGCGGTGTTTGATCTTCTGCTCTTCTGTCAGTTTGCTGAGAATGATGGTTTCCAGGTTCATCCATGTCCCTACAAAGGACCCAAACTCATCGTTTTTGATGGCTGCATAATATTCCATAGTGTATATGTGCCACATTTTCCCTATCCAGTCTATCGTCGATGGGCATTTGGGTTGGTTCCAGGTCTTTGCTATCGTAAACGGTGCTGCAATGAACATTCGTGTGCACGTGTCCTTATAGTAGAATGATTTGTAATCCTTTGGATATATACCCAGTAATGGGATTTCTGGGTCAAATGGAATTTCTATTTCTATGTCCTTGAGGAATCGCCACACTGTCTTCCACAATGGTTGAACTAATTTACACTCCCACCAACAGTGCAAAATTGTTCCTATATCTCCACATCCTCTCCAGCATCTGTTGTCTCCAGATGTTTTAATGATCGCCATTCTAACCGGCGTGAGATGGTATCTCAATGTTGTTTTGATTTGCATTTCTCTGATGACCAGTGATGATGAGCATTTTTTCATATGTTTGTTGGCCTCACGTATGTCTTCTTTTGTAAAGTGTCTGTTCATATCCTTTGCCCACTTTTGAATGGGCTTGTTAGTTTTTTTCTTGTAGATCTGCTTTAGTTCTTTGTAAATTTTGGATATCAGCCCTTTGTCAGATTTTGGGAAAGCTGGCTAGCCATGGGCAGAAAGCAGAAACTGGACCCCTTCCTGACACCTTACACTAAAATTAACTCCAGATGGATTAAAGACTTAAACATAAGACCTAACACCATCAAAACCCTAGAAGAACATCTAGGCAAAACCATTCAGGACGTAGGTGTAGGCAAGGACTTCATGGCCAAAACACCAAAAGCATTGACAACAAAAGCCAAAATAGACAAATGGGACCTAATCAAACTCCACAGCTTCTCCACAGCAAAAGAAACAATCATTAGAGTGAATCGGCAACCAACAGATTGGGAAAAAAATTTTGCAGTTTACCCATAGCATATTTTAAATGTTTAATAAATGTTGGAAAAATAAATTTCACCGTATACCTCAAAGGTTCATGGCAAAAATAAATACTGAAGTGCAGTAAATTGTAAACTAAAAAACATATTTGTAAAAGATAGAAAAAAGTTAACTTCTGAGTCCAATTTGGAGCAAAATAGAAAAGTGTTCATAGCATATACGTATTTGTAATTCATATACTAATATTGAATGTAATTCCAGAAAAGTTTTCTAAGACTATTTGGAGCAATAAAAACTTTTTTTTTTTTGAAATGGAGTCTTGCTGTTTTGACCAGGCCGTAGTGCAGTGGTAACATCTTGGATCTTGGCTCACTTTAATCTCTGTCTCTCAGGTTCAAGCAATTCTCCTGCCTCGACGTTCTGAGTAGCTGGCATTACAGGCATCTACCACCATGCCTAGCTGATTTTTGTATTTTTAGTAGAGACAAGGTTTCACCGTGTTGGCCAGACTGGTCTTGTACTTCGATCTCAAGTGAGCCTCCTGCCTTAGCCTCCCAATGTGCTGGGATTGCAGGCATGAGCTACCATACCCAGCAACACCATTCTTGTAATAATGATAAACAAACACTCTAAATAGACACAATTGGAAGAAAGCCCACAATTCTACTGTATATGGTTTAATTTTCTAGTCATAGTGGAACATCAGTAGTGGTTGTTAAGTTCATAATGTACTCTTACTATTTACTGAATGTTTATGATTTCTCGAGTATTTCCTAAGTGTTTTGCAAATGTTAAAGAATTTAATCTTTACAACAGTCTCCCATTTTATAATAACTATATATATATATATATATATATAGCTATTATATATATATATAATATATGTATATGCACACACACACATTTATATACATATGTTGTTTTTCAAGTATGGCACTTTTTCAAACTAGCGTTGTTTTATTTGTTTTACTTATTGTTTCTTCTTCCAAAAAAGCTTTTCTTTCACATAGTCTCATGATTTACCCTGTCACTTTATTGAAGTCATTGTTCAAATATGCCTTCCTCCAAGAGCTTTTCTTGATTACCTACCTACAACAACATGTTCATTTCTATTTCATGCATAATGTTTCTTGCAATGATTTGTTGCATATTTCTTGTGTGATGCAATGAGAATATAATATAAAACACCTGAGGAGTAAAATTATCTTTCTCCTGCTCAACTGTTTCCTCAGCAGCTAAATCAGTGATCAACAAACAGTAGATGCTCAATAAGTGTTGGTTGAATGATTGGAAAAAACAAAGTTAGTGAAAAGCTAGGGCACAGAAAGCTTTGATTTGAACATAGAAAGTTTGGTTTTAGAATGCTCTCTATCAACTACTTGGTAGAAGCAGTTTGTCTTCTGCCTACTACCTGTATCTATCTGTACTCACGTTCTTCACATTCTTCACTATTCCAATGGACTTGGTATTTCCTGAACCAACAATTCTGCTTTGAGTATTACATACTTCATCTTTTTCATAGACTTTGCTTTGACCATTATCAGTTAACTCTCTGGAATTTTCATATTGAGATTCCTTCCTTCCTTTAAGCATTACAATCAATGACAATACATTACCATTATGCAAACAGTCTCTCACCTAAGTTTAAAAGTCTTCAATGACTCCTCATTCTATTCCAGTTATTTAGCCATTCATCTGATTTTCTTCAATGCAAAACTTTTCTTCACAGCGCCTCCCAATCTGAAATAGAATCTTATTAATTCCACTTAAATGTCAGCCTGCAGAAATGTGAAAAGTAAATTTCTGTTGTTTTTAAGTCACCAAATCTATGGTATTTTTTACAGCATCCTGAAACCAGACAGAATTTTAAAAACTGAAACCTTCAATGTAATATAAGGGGTAAAACACAAAAATGTAAATTAGGGAAATGAATCATTAACAGGCTAAACACCTCAAGAAAAATCTGAAAGATGTAGTTTGGATTAAACCAATTGAAGACAGGCTTAGAAGATGGATTTTTCCTTCTCTCTTATGGAAAAAGAAGTATTGCTGAAGATTAAGAGGCCACCTTTGAAGGGGAGGGAAGGAGGGAAGGAGGGAAGGA
>NW_016107976.1:146008-151597 GCF_001604975.1 Cebus imitator | reverse complement strand
AAGAAAGAAAGAAAGAAAGAAAGAAAGAAAGAAAGAAAGAAAGAAAGAGAGGGAAGGAGGGAAGGAAGGAAGGAAGGAAGGAAGGAAGGAAGGACGGAAGGAAAGAAGGAAGGAAGAAAGAAAGAAAGAAAAGAGAAAGAAAGGAAAGAAAGAAATCTAATAATTGTATCTTAATGGGAATTCTAAGTAATGGAGACTTTACCCGTGATGAAGCATCTGTGGACCTACCACTTATACACAGACTCATTTGTTGTCAGAGATAAGGAGCATGAGAAACAGACAGTAAGACTGTTTCTTGTTCATTTAGGAACTATGGCCAAAAGAAAAGAGAAATAGAAGAGCACAATCCTCTCAGACAGAGCTGGCAGCAGTACACAGCCATACCAATTGCCTTGAGCAGAAGCCAGACTCAAATGAAAGTTATATAGAAAAAAAAAAAAGTAGCACCTTAAAAATGCCATAAGACAGAAAAAATGTTAACAAAGCATTTCCTTTCAAGATTGCCTCCTCTATCTATAATTGCTCTCTGGTTGATTGATGACAAAAAATGATAATATATTTGTCCTTACCAGGCATTCAGTTTAATTTTTCATAAAGGATCTATATAAATGGTAAATTTCACCAAGGCCCAGATAGATTCATCCTTTTAAATGATAAAAACAAATTTTTAGGCCGGGCACGGTGGCTCACGCCTGTAATCCCAGCACTTTGGGAGGCCGAGGCGGATGGATCATGAGGTCAAGAGATCAAGACCATCCTGGTCAACATGGTGAAACCCCGTATCTACTAAAAATACAAAAAATTAGCTGGGCATGGTGGCACGTGCCTGTAATCCCAGCTATTCAGGAGGCTGAGGTAGGAGAATTGCCTGAACCCAGGAGGCGGAGGTTGCGGTGAGCCAAGATCACGCCATTGCACTCCAGCCTGGGTAACAAGAGCGAAACTCCGTCCCAAAAAAAAAAAAAAAATTTTAAAAGGATGGAACTTTGAAAATACTCTTTAATATGAGAAAAATATTAAATTTGTGATGAAACTGGAAATTTTATTTGAAAGATATTTATTATTAGAGGAAGAACAATAATTTAAAAGAATTTTTTAAGACAATCTTTTGTGGACATGGGACAATTGAAAAAAATATAAAACAAAAAAAAAGTCAGATGATAGGTGAGCAGATTGAGTTGACACAGTAATAGTCTAAAGCATTCCTTGATAAGTTATTATAAGTAAGGAGGCTAATAATTTGGCGGAGAAAGTTTAACATAGTTAAATATGAAATGAGCATCACTGAAAGATTAAAAAAATAAAAAATGTAGGAGAGTGTAAAAAAAAATTTCTAAGACATACAAGAAAAGAGTAAAGGGTTTAATGTACAAAATAACTTAAAGATAATAAAAGACAAAAGTTATTTTACTTACAGATAATTTTTCTTATGAGGGAGCCAAACAAATATTATGCATGCAGTGAATAAGATATAATAGAAAAAAAAGAAAAATAATCCAAACAAAATTATATCTCTTGGTCAAGGGTCAGGACGTCAAATTAAAGAAAGGGGCTATTTTATAATGAACTACTTCATTTTAAAAGTTAAAAAAAAATTATCTAAGTAAAAATAAAGCTTACTGCAAAAGTACTTGTCTTACTCCTTTCTAGATATTGTAACAAAATATCATAAACTGTGAGGGTTATAAACAATATGAATCTATTTTTCATGTTTCTAGGTGCTGGGAATCCAAGACTAAGGCAGATTCAGTGTCTGGTTAGAGTCTACTTTCTCACAAATGACACCTTCTTGCTTTGCCTTCACATGATGGAAGGGTTAAACAACTAGCCCTCTGGAGCTCACGTTATTCAGGTCCTAATCCCAGTCATGAGGGCTCTGCTCTCATGACCTAATCATCACCCAAGTGCCCCTCCTCCTAAGGGCATTTAGACAAAAGATAAACAATTTTTAAAAAATACATTTAATCAACACAAAAGCCAAATCAGTTGAATGTTTAAGATAATGATTTTAATATAGTTATGATTTTAATCATTGTATTTAATTGGTCTCTAAACTGCAATTATGTCTTGTTTAGATTAAGAAAACAATAAAAATTAATTTTCACATTTTTTTGAATTTTGGATGACGTGATAAAAAATTTTGTGGTAGCAAATGCTTTAATATCTATTTCAAAGAACACGAAAATTAATGAACTAAACATTCTCCTCAATAAGTAACAAATAGAACTCTAAACAAATCAAGGGGTATTGGATGGAATTATTGAGAATAATAAAGCAAGAGTCTAAACACTTAAAAAGAGAATCAACACAAGTTAGTTAAAATAGAGTTATTCTTAATGAAACACACCAAAATATGGCCATTTATGATGTTTTTCATATTTACTATTCTATTCCTCTGGGGTTTTCTACATTGAGTTTTTTTTCTGTTTCTTCTAAATTATTATAGTATAAGAATTTTTACACATATTGATTTGATATATGAATAAATAACTTATAATTGTGTAAAATATAATTTATATTTGTGTCATACATCTTCATCATTATCATCATCTTTTGTCTGTTAGTAATACAATTTGATTCCCTAAAAATTCCTAATGGAGGGAGATACTGTCTGTATCTTGGTTACAATAATGATTTTCTAGACAGACTGACTGATATTCATATGACTTATAAGAATCTATTGTGAAAATTCACAGAATTGAGACACATCTGGCTGATCATGACCATTGTGGGAACATAAACTCAGGCTTTGAATCTCTGGTTCATATGACAGTAGAATCTAAGAAATGTGCCAAATTACTGAATATGAAAGAAGCACAGGGAGGAGTAGTAGGTAATATTTTGAGCTGGGGAGTTGAAAACACTACATTGCTATGAATTTAAGAAAATAGCAAGATGGAGCGAATTTAATAGGAATTGGAAAAATGATAAATTAATTTTGAAATTTTTGAATTTGGATTTTTCTTCATAATTAACCTAGGTAAATACACTGTCATAATATTGAAACTCTGAGTTTTAAAAATTATTTTAAAAAGTCAGAATAACTATAAATACAATGACATAACAAGGAGTCTTTTGAGGATAAAAGACAGGGCATAAATAATCATGCAAGAATATAAACTTTAAAGTGATATGTTTATATGAGCTTTTGGTCTCCTAAGAAATAAACTGTCTGGCAATGACTTCATATTCCAACAATGTGGCATATTCTTAACTATTTGAGAATTAAATCAGAGTATAAAACTTTGGCATGCCTAAAAGTATTTGGAAATGCATCACAGCCTGAAAATTTGGCTAGTCATTGGTTACTGGAAACTGTATCATAGCTAGGAAATACGGCCTCCTCCTGTATATATAGAAATTAAATCAGAGCCTAACAACTTGGCATATCCAAAATGATCTTGGAAAGTTACCATAGTAGAGTGATTTGGAACAACTTTAAGTATCTAGAATGCCATTCCTGTCCAAGAGCTTGATATTGCACCAGATTCATCACTTTCAAAATATGTTCTGTGATAACTTTTATAAATGCCCTTGACATTTTAAGACTCTACAATTCTGGATAATATCATATTTTACATAATCTATAAAGATCACGATTGCTTAGTTTATCCATCCTACTTGGATACTTTTGAAATTAAAAGGAGCACGATAATCCTGGGAAAGCAGGCAAAAATTGGGACTGTTCTGAGCAAATGTTTTAGTATGTGGAATGGAGCTTAATACATAGGCATAATATTAGGACATGGTAGCAAATGGCAGAAATCCACCTCAACTTTAGAGTTACTAATTTAAACACAAAGAAGAAAAAAAGGAAAAGTGTATTAGCTTACATTACCAGCCACTCCACTTCCACCCTAACAATAAACAGGAGCAAATAGAGGTAGTAGTAATATATACTACTAACTTCTATCCTGGGGGGCAGGATTCACTTGCATGATAAAATTACACTCATGCCAGAAAGCTCATGAGGCTGAAAAGTACTTCCTTCCACATGCTGATTTGGATTTACATCCTTTGATCCTACAAAGCTGAGAGTAAAAAAAAAAAGAGGTATTATCCAGATCCAATTATTTCATTGAAAAATTTGTGGGTGTGTGTTATTAATCAAGGCTGGAAAAGTAGAATAGTTATTTTGACCCTGTCTTGGTTGCATGCCTGTTTTTTCAGTAAAGGTGCAAAGTATAATTTAGAAGAGTGTATGGGAGGGAACAGGTGGTATTTGGCTAAATGCTTAAGTTCTTTAGTGGTGATTTGTGTATACACTGAACCCAATTTGTAGTATTTTATTTCTCAGCTGCTCCCCAACGTCTCCACCTGAGTCCCCAAAGGCCATTTTGTCATTCTTATGCCTTTGCATCCTGATAGCTTAGCGCCCAATTAGGAGTCAGAACATACAATGTTTGGTTTTCCATTTCTGAGTTACTTCACTTAGAATAATAGTCTCCAATCTCATCCAGGTTGCTGTGAATGCCATTAATTCATTTCTTTTTATGGGTGAGTAGTGTTCCATTTGTGTGTGTGTGTGTGTGTGTGTGTGTGTGTGTGTGTGTATACACACACACATACTGCCATTTCTTTATCCACTTGTTGATTGATGGGCATTCGCGTTGGTTCCATATTTTTGCAATTGTGAATTGTGCTGGTGTAAACATGAGTATGCAAATATTGTTTTTGTATAATGACTTTTTTCCCTCTGCATACATATCCAGTAGTGATATTACTGGATCAAATGATAATTCTACTTTTAGCTCTTTAAGGAATCTCCACACTGTTTCCTGTAGTGCTTGTACTAGTTTACATTCCCACCAGCAGTGTGGACATGTTCCTTTTTCACTGCATCCATCCCAACTTCTAAAGATAATCTACCGTAATCAAGTGGGTTTCATAACAGGGATGCAAAGATGGTTTAACATATGCAAGTCCTTAAATGTGAAACACCACATAAACAGAATTAAACACAAAAATTACACAATGATTTCAATAGATGCAGAAAAAGCATTTGACAAAATCCAGAATCCCTTTATAATTAAACTCTCAGCAAAACTGGCATACAAGGGACATGTCTCAATGTAATAAAAGCCATCTATGACAAACCCATAACCAGCATAATACTGAATGGAAAAAGTCGAAAGCATTCCCTTCGAGAACTGAAACATAAACAGATATTTTTTTGTTTTTGTTTTTTCTGATTTGAGCGGAAGTTTTTTTTCTTTTCTCTTTAAAGTAATATTAAGAATTAAAAGACTTCCTTTTGCTTAGGAATCTTTGGGTGTTTGGGCTCTTTTGGTTCCATATTGATTTTAGGAATTTCTTTTTAGTTCTGTGAAAATGCTGTCCACAATTTGGTAGGGATTGTATTGAATCCATAGACTGTTTTATGTAGCATGATCATGTTGATAACATTGATTCTTATAATCTATGAGCATGGGATGTTTTTCCATTTGTTTGTGTCATTTACGATGACTTTCATTAGTGTTTTTTTTTTTTTTTTTTTTATTTTATTTTATTGTATTTTATGTTTGGGGGTACATGTGAAGAAAATGCAAAATTGTTGCATAAGAACACACCTGGCAGTGTGATTTGCTG
>NW_016107976.1:140917-145953 GCF_001604975.1 Cebus imitator | reverse complement strand
TCCCTCCCCTATGTCCCCCCAACTGACCCCAGTGTGTAGTGCTCCCCTCCCTGTGTCCATGTGCTCTCATCGTTCAACACCCGCCTATGAGTGAGTGTTTTATAGTTCTCCTTTTAGAAATCTTTCATATCCTTGTTTAAATGTATTCCCAGGTATTTTAATTTTGTTGCAATTCTTATAAATGAAATTAAATTCTTCATTTGATTCTGAGATTCATCATTGTTAGTATATAGAGTTGATAATGAATTTGGTACATTGATTTTATATCCTGAAATGTTACTGAAGTAATCTATCGAATATAGAAGTGTTTTAGAGGAGCCTTTAGAATTTTTAGGAATAAGATCATATCATCAATAAACATAGATAATTTGACTTATTTTCCAATTAGTGTGCCCTTTATTTCTTTCCCTTTGATTGCTTTAGCTAGGGCTTCCAGTACTATATTGCGTAAGAGTGGTGAACACAGGCATCTTTAAATTACCTGATTTCAAGTTACATTGAGATAATATATACAACACCACCCCAGGACATGTGCTTACCTATGTAACAAACTTTTATTTGTGCCCCCATACCTAAAATAAAAGTTTAAAAAGTTATACAACAAGGTTACAGTAACAAAAACAGCATGATCCTGGGATAAATGAAACAAGATAAGAACATAGAAATAAAGCTATTTATTTCTACAACTAACTGATCACTACAACTAACTGATCTTCAACAAAGTCAACAAAAATATGCACTGGAAAAAAGATATACTGTTTATTAAATGGTGCTAGGAAAACTGTATAGCTATATGCAGAAAAATAAAACTGGACCAATATATCTTACCACAATCAAATATAAATTCAAGATAGATTAAAGACTTAGATATAATGCCTGAAATTATAAAATTCCTGAAAGAAAACATAGAAGAAACTCTAGACACAGGCCTAGGTAAAGAAAATTTATAACTAAGTCTTCAAAACCAAATACAACAAAACCAAAATAGACAAATGAAATTTAATTAAATTGAAAAGCTTCTGCCCAGCAAAATAAATGATTAAGTAAAAAGGCAATCTACAGGGTGGGAAAAATACGTGCAAACTATTCATCCAACAAAGGGCTCATATAGAGAATCTATAAGAAACTCAAACAACTCAACAAGAAATACCCAACCCCATTAAAAAGTGTGCAAAGCACATAAACAGATATTATTAAAAAGAATACATGCAGCCAAAAAATCATGAAAGAATGCTCAACATCACTAATTATCAGAGAAATACAAATCAAAACCACAATGATACCATCTCATACTAGTCAGAATGGGTATTACTAAAAACTCAAGTAACAACAGATGTTGGTGAGGATGTGGAGGAAAGAAAATGCTTATATACTGCCTGTGGGAATATAAATTAGTACAATCTTTATGGAAAATAGTATGGAGATTTCTCAAAGTACTTAAAAAAGAACTACCATTTAATCCAGCAATTCCATTACTGGGTATATACTCAAAGAAAAAAATTTATATTAAAACATACTTGTACTGGTACACTTATTGCAACACAGTTCACAATAGCTGTGTCATGGAATCAGCCTAAGTGTCCATCAACCAATGAGTGGATACAAATTTTTTTTTAATGTGGAGATATATATCTCCAGATTTAAATATCTCTACATTTAAATATCTCTATGTATATATATGTATGTATATATACCTACCATGATATACCACTGAACCATTAAAAAAGAATAAAATTATGTCTTCTGCATCAACATGGATGGATCTGGAGGCCATTATCTTAAGTAAAATGACTCATAAACAGAAAGTCAAATACTGCATGTTCTCAGTTGCAAGTGGGAATTAAACAGTGGGTGTACATCAACATACAGAGTGGAATAGTGGATATTGGAGACACCAAAAGGCAAGAAAACTGAAAGGGTGAGGTTTGAAAAATTACCTGTTGGTTACAATATTCACTATTCAAGTGATGAGTACAGTAAAAGCCCAGACTTCACCACTACACAGTATATGGATGTAAAAACTTTGTACTTGTACCCACTAAATCCTTGAAATTAAAATAATTAAAGAAAGTAGAAATTAAAAATTATAAGTTGTTAAAAATAAAAATTAGCTATTTCAACCTTTTTCTCACTTTTTTGTTGTTCAAAATATGACAATGTAAAATGTTTAAAGATTATTTAATTATAATTTTTGTGTTTCTTTTAATCTTTTAACTTTTAAAAGTCAACATAATTTTATATGAAAAGAGAGTTGTAAAACCCTAGACAATTCCATGAAGCCCTCATCTAGATTTTTCATCGAGGTAGCATATTTCTTTAGTTTTCCTTCAATCTTTGACATTCGTGCTGTCTTTAGTTTGCTTCCATTTTGTTTGTTTATTTATGACATTGCTATCTTTATAAAGTATTGGTCAGTTACTTTTTTGAAAGTTTCTCTATTTGCTTTTGTATTATTTTTGTATATGATTAAATTGAGCACATATATTAATGGAAAGGATGCCACAGAGGAAATGTTGCCTTATCAGAAAGTACTTAATGTAACATGTATTACTGGTGATATTGTTCTTGATCACTTAGTTAAGGTGATATCTGGTAGTAATCTCTATGGAAAAGTCTTTATTTTTTCATTAGTAATTATAAATATATTACATTTTGTAAGACTATTGCCACTTTTCCATTTGTAATTACAACTATATTGAGGAAGATTCTTTGACTATTCAAATATTATATTTCTGACTCAAGTCCTACTGAAAAGTTTTATTATCATTTGATAGATGCAGCCTACAGCTATTATTACTGATATGACATTTCCAATAGTAATTTTCTATTTCTTTCATTCATTCTCCATTTCCTAATTGGAATTTCCATAATGAAGAATTGTCTCTTATGCCTATTGAGTTTTTATTCTGTTAGTAGTTTATAATATCATGGACTCATGGATATCTGTTTGCTTCTTTGGATTATAATTTGATGTCATGTTATCTATTTAGTCGTTTGAGTTGTTCCTACTTTGCTTTCCTCAGCACTAGAACTAACCAGTTCTCCACAGAGCCCTGCTTTGTTTAATTGAAAAATGGTATACAAGGTATAGGTGTCACGATTATTGCTATTAAGGTGTCACTGTTTCTGGTCATGCATAGTGGAGAGAGCTTGGAAATATATAGAGAGATACATATGTAAACATATGCAAGCTTACACATTAATATTCTTTAATCTACCTATGTTGTGTGTGTCTGTTCCAGTAAAACATACAAGTCAGCAAGTCTTGGGATATGATGTGATGAAAATGTAAGAGCATATATATATATATATCATACTATATATTTAGATCTATGTCTTAACATACACAATACTATATATATAATATTATATAGTATTACAATACATATATTTATATATATATATCTCTATATAATACTATATGTACTCCCAAATACATATAATACATATATTTGCTATATGCAATACTATGTATGATACTATACATTTTGAAGATATATAGTATTATATATTTACTACTATATATTTACTATTATTTACTACATATACTATGTATATGTCTATACACAGATACAGTTATATGTATATATATTTATATAGTATACATTTAGAAGATAGAGCAATATAACTAGATATGTATATCTACATACATAGAGGATATTTGTGTAGTTACATTTATATTTTGTATTTTCACATGCCACCATAAGACTATAAGACTTCCACACAGAAAATAAGAAATTATAGTTAATCAATTATTGGAGTAAAATGAATGTCTTCTATCCAAAGAATGTTCAGCTACCACACTTTCATTACATCCCAAGATTTGCCAAAGTGCTATGTCAATCTAATTAAATAATAAAGTCATAAAATTATTAGTTAAAATCTTTCTTACTCATGCAGAAAATTAAATTCTTACTCTATACTTGCTCATTTCGGGTCTATACATAGTAAAAATATGTTTGGAATACATAAAAATATATATATCCACCATTGCCTTTGATTTTAGCAATTGCTACAGATTGTTGTGATTTTGCTGCAATGACTAGCATCAACTGTGAAGAAAGGAATTTTTAAGAGCATATTTAAAACTGTAAAAACTATATTCTTATAATATCTCACTTGAAAGTTTTTCAAATATCTGCAACCACACAAAAAAGACAAAACTGAAATTGAGAAGAACCTCCATTGACTGAATCTGATAGATAATTTTATGATTTCATACAGTAGAATTTTTATACTTTTTTATAAAAACACACAGCACGGGAAATACAATAGCCCTTTCAGGCTACAACATACAGGAATGACCTCTTTTATATTTTTTCAATGGCATATGTTATTTGATTTTAAAATGTTGTTTTGGATAAGCTTAATGTGGATATCAAATAAATTAATATGAATGTATCTAATATAGCACACTGTCTTTGTTTATAAAATCTGGCTATTTTGAAGCTATATTTTATAGTTGTCACTAATGTCAATTACATGATCTGCATAAGGAGTAATTAAATGCACAAGTTGAAAGTGTAGTTTAACTCCACAGTATTATAGATTACTCTTCAATAATGACCCCTGTGTTTTTTGACAAATTTCACACACACACACACGTGCACACACACACAAACATTCTATTAAAAACTTACAGTAGAGAAACACTATGTGTTTAGCAAACTCAGGAGTCCAAACACTACTTATTTCATTTAAGACATCCATGTTGCCTTCTTTAATATATTGAATTTCTTCCTCATTCAAATTATTTGTTTCGGTGGAAGCAAGCATGTCATAGCCTGCCTTCAAAGACTCATTTATCAAACCTGTGCCATCCTTAATAATAAAATGAAAAAGAACATAAAAGAAGTGACAGACAAATGTATCTGAAAAACATATGTGTAAAAATCCTTAACAGAAGGATACTGCTTGATAAGCGATTGGGGTTTATTTCAGAAATGCAGTGTTCTTTAATTTTTATTAAAGACTGACAAAGAAAAATTTAATTCACTATTTTTTAATAATTAATTAGTTTTTGTTTTTTGTTTTTT
>NW_016107976.1:138241-139347 GCF_001604975.1 Cebus imitator | reverse complement strand
ATGGTTTTGCCTAGATTTTCTTCTAGGGTTTTTATGGTGTTAGGTCTTACGTTTAAGTCTTTAATCCAGCAGATGGACTTTTAAAAAGGCTTTACATTAATTAAAAATTTAACGTATCTAATATGTATGATGCATACTTCATTTTATATCTTTTGTTAGCATGGTTAAGGTATTTTTCAAGAAATTGGTGTATCTCATTTAATTTAGCAAATATATTAACATAAGATTGTTTTATAATAGTATCTTTTAACATCTGCAAAATCTAAAGGATTGTCCCCTCTTTCATTCATATTAGTAATTTATATTTTCTATGATTTAGCAATTTATCAATCTTTTCAACAAACCTGCTTTACGTTTTGTCAATTTTATCTATTATGTCTTTGTTTTCTGTGGGTTTGCTTCATTCTTATTTTTATCATTTTCTTCATTCTGCCTGGCTGAGGTATAATTTTCTCTCCTTTTTCTAACTTCTTGAAGTGGAAGTGAGATCATTTTTACTCATTTTTTTTCTTATTTTCTTTCTCTTCCTCTTCTTTCTCTTCCTTCTTCCTCCTCTTTTTTCCTCCTTCTTTCCTATTCTTTCTTCTTCATTTTTAACAGTCATTTACCCCTATAGATGTTCGTCTAAAAATTGCTTTACCTGCAAGTCTCCAATTAAGATGTGTTTTTAATGCAATTCCATTAAAAACATATTTAAATTTTCTTTGCCATTTTTGTTTTGACCCATTGATTATTTAGTAGGGTATTATACACCTTAGAAAAATTTCATGAATTTCTGGATACTTTTTTAGTGGTTGCTATTTTATCTTTATTTTTACATTTGTCTGCAAATGCAACATTTAGGTCATCTTTGATTCTGTTGTTACTTTGTAATAGTTCACAAATTTCTTACCTGTAGATTTTTAGTTGTATACTGATATGTTAGATGATATTTTGTAGTATTGTAAGAGTCTGAATTATGTTTTCTTCACTTAATGAATGATGAAATTTCTGTCATTGTCAAATAACTGGTAGATCTTTTGGGGCTTTTATACAGTTTCTCTCTCTTGTCCTTCCTTCCTTCTTTCCTTCCTTCCTTCCTTCCTTCCTTCCTTCCTTCCTTCCTT
>NW_016107976.1:27810-138191 GCF_001604975.1 Cebus imitator | reverse complement strand
TCTCTCTCTCTCTCTCTCTCTCTCTCTTTTTCTTTGTTTCTTTTGAGACAAAGTCTCACTCTGTTGCCCAGGATGGAGTGCATGGCATGGTCTTGGCTCACTGCAGCCTCCGCCTCCCAGGTTCAAGTGATTCTCCTGCCTCAGCCTCCCAAGTAGCTGGGGCTACAGGTATGCACCAACAAGCCCAGCTAATTTTTGTATTTTCGGTAGAGGTAGGGTTTCACCACATTGGCCAGGATGGTCTCCATCTCCTGATCTCATGATCTGCCTACCTCAGCCTCCCAAAGTGCTGGGATTACAGGTGGGAGCCACCATGCCAGGCCTCATTTTCTTTATATAAAGATTCACTTAAGGAATGATTTATTTCACTTTTGGTCTTAGTTCTAGGGCATGTCTTTTCATGTACAATATATTACCAACTCCTAAATTAATAAAATGAATGAAAAGAGTTTGATGGGATATGTTCTTGCTAGGCTAAGATTCCAACACCCTTTAGCCCTGAAGAACTTTCTATCAACATTAGCTTCTCAGTCACACAACAATTAGAATCTGCTGTGCCTCAGAGAGCCTCCCTGTGCATGTGCAGCCTAGCCTCATCTGAAGAACCATAATGAACCTCCATAAAAATTGTTGGTCACCTGCTCTACTCAGCTCTCTTTTCTTTAGGACCCAGATCCCGAAATCCAACCTTGGAAACCTGCTTCCTCAGGATACTGTGAGCTGAATATTCTCCTTGTCTTTACCTCACCATGCAATAAAAGGAGATTTTTCTCAGGCAGAAGACAGAGAAAATGTAGGCTTCTTTATGTGTTTCCCTTTTTCAAGGATGAGGGTCTTGCATTGTTTATCATATAGTTCCTGCAAATAGTTGTTACATATATTCATCAAATTTTGTAAGTACATCAGAAAGGTCATTCTAGTACTAATTAGTCAATCATGTTAGGAAACATCAATTAGTAATTAGTTTTCATTAGCATTTATTACACATGTATCAGTCTTGTGATACTATATATGTGCTTTAGAATAGACCAAATTTTCAAAAGTGATTCAATTTGAGAAAGTTACTAATTAAAGGAGAACTCAAGGTGGTATGTAGCTATGTCAAAAACATATAAATAAGATGGGTGAATGACTAGTGTGTCAGAAACCTTAGCAACTTAAGAACACTGACTCAGAATTTTCAGTCCCACACATTTATAAATTTGATCCCATCTCATTAGCACATAAACTGCTTTGTTTGTTTGCTTGTCTCATTACCAAGTAACTCCAAATCTCAGTTACCAATGGGTAAACATGACTAATATGATTAATATCTAATACATGTAATGAGAACTAAAAGAGATACAGTGGAAGGACAATGCATGGCATTTTGTCTTCCAGAATTCAACTGTGCATTCTGGGTTGAAAGAGGGAGAGACAGAAAGGTGGGTAAGGGGGAAAGGGAGAGAGAGATAGAGAGAGATTTCACCTTAATTAATGTATTCTACTCAAAAAGCATAGTACTAGCAAGAGGGAGAATGGGGTGAGTTCTACAGTGTGGAAGTGGGCACTACAAACCCAGAACACTGGTTTATATCTAATTAATTCCAGTTATCTACAGCTGCATAGCTTTAAGAAAGCACTACAAGTCTTAGTGGCTAAAAACAATCATAATCATTTTAGTTCCTATTGTGGTTCCTATGGGTCAAGAATTTGGAAGAATTTTGGCTCAGGGTCTCTCATATAAGTGCAATCTCACAGGGGCTCAACTAGACTTGGTCGACATTCTGGTCTCCAATTCAGTGTATCACTAATGTATAAACAAGGACAGCATTAATTATACGGAATTACCTGAGATCTTGTCTTAGAATTTGACTGCACTAGAAGATATTCTCTAATGTATACAAGTGGTTTTAGTAAGTCTGTTATACTTACCAATAATTTTGTATGAATTTGTAACCAGCATATTTACCGTTGGAATTTTTTTTTTTAATTTACAAATTAAAGTGGAAAAAATTTCAATTGACTTTAAAGATCTTTCTACAAAAGTAAAAAAATCAACATTTTGGAAGTACAGAAAACTGATACTCTGTGAGACCAGCATATATTTTTTAGATGATCTCAGAATTCAGTTTGTCGTTGGTAAGTCAGCACAGCTGTCCCCATGATCTTTCCAACAAGAGTGTGTATGCTTAAGAAGTAAATGTATCCTTAAGTATTGATTTTATAACTTATGGGTAAAATTTTTTTAATGCAGAAAATCTGCAAATAAAGCCTATTCAGAAGTCTCGGCTTAAATAGTTTCCAAAGGCCAGCTATGCAGTACCCGTTAACATTATTTTAAAAAGTAATTTTGGGTAAAGGCAAAGCTTAATATGTCAAGGTAAAATATTTCTTAAATGAAGTAAGTAGTCATTATATTCCTGGGTTTGCTCAAAAACATTGTGCTTCTCTATAATAAAATGTTAAAATGTGTATATGTGAGTGTGTGTGTGTAAAAATATATGTGTGTAGATGTGCCCATGTGTGTATTCATGCATGTTAACTGCTTGAAGATATCAATTATGAGCTACATTTCATAGACAATAGTAGACAGTTCCAATAGTTGCAATTAATTCCTCTAGAAACTTTTAAAAGAGCATGACAATAGATGATTATATGTCTATCTTTTTCTGCTCCACTAGCTATCACTGAGAGCTCATGCATATTGGATATCTATAGAATTAGTACCATATACTTTATTATCAACTTTTTAAAGCAACACTTTGACAAGGATATGTAGGTCTCTGTATTAGGGTTCTCCAGTGAAACAGAACTAATTGAAAATATTAATATTTTTATATCTATGTAAAGCATGTTTGATTTTATCTATAAAAGTATTTATTATTTTATATTTTTATAAAACATTTATTATAAGCAATCTGTTCACAGAAATAGAGAGGCTGAGAAGTCCCACCATCTGCCAGCTGCCAGTTGTGGACCTAAGATAGTCACAGAGATCAGTCTGAGTCTGAGGGCCGGAGAATCGGGGGAGTCAATCCCATAACCTCAATTCAAAAGCACGCAAAAACCATTGCTCAGCTCATTCAGGCTGAAGGAGTGAATACTCTCTCCTTTCACCTTTTGTTCTATTCAAGCCCTCAACAGATTTGATCATCTACATCGGGGAGGGTAATCTGCTTTACTGAGTCCACTCATTCAAACGTGCATTTCTTTCAGACATATACAGATAAACATATCCAGGTATAATATTTATTCTGGCACCTCGTGTCTCAGTCAAGTGGACATATAAAATTAAGAATTATAGTCTCCAAATTAAATATAAAAAGTCTATATTGAATATCAAAATATTGTTTGAAATGCAGAATGAGAGCCTATTTAGCATTATTTGAAATGGAAAGAGATGTAACTGAGGGAATGTGTTCTCTTTCCAGGTCCACAAGGGAGCATAGTTTTAAGGGCAAGAATTTCCCACTGCCATGCTCCCATCCCATCTCTCTCCATCCAGGTGATTTAACAGGTTTATGTTTGAATTTCACAGGGGTGAGAAGAAACTAAGAGTCAATCACTCCAGCGAAGTTCTAAGGAACTCCTTTCATTGGCCGGTAGTCTTAGAAATGGTGTGGGTTCCTCCCAGGTTAAAACTCCCCTTCTTCCACACCCATTCGGACTCCATGTTTGGGTCCTCTTCCATGAACACTCTCCCGTGGAAACCTGTCTTCCCCTCCTAAACTCCATCTCTGTCTATTCCCTTCCACACAGTGTGGAAGCTGCTTTCCTCTACTGGATTCCATCTTTCTGGATTCTCTCACTCAGTGTGAGAGTTAGCTGTTTCTCTCGACTTCTCCTGTTTCTCTCTCTCTCTCTAAATAAATCACTTCCTGCAAACACTTTTGAGTCTGGCATTCACTGTGCACTGTGCTGTGGTCTCCTCTCATTCTTGAGAGGGAAGGAGACCAAGAACCTGGAGAAACATCCGCTCAGGGGAGCTAAGGGCACCCTGAAACCCTGAACCCCAATATTACATAACTCTTCAAAGCACAAATAACATGGTAAAATATCAACAATTAAGTTACAAACTAATGTCAAGAGGCAAAAAGTTTAAAACATTATCCTTTGTCACAGATACTTAACATGCTTGTGAATAAGCAGATGCTTTGTAGGCAATAATGTCCTCAGTGATAACAGCAAAGGAATGTATTTGTTGATATGCACATATTTTAAAATATTTGCTAAGGATTCTGCCTAACAATTATTTTTATAATGTAACTTTAATCTTCTTTTCTGTTGTGTTATATTAAAATATTGCCTAATATTTTGAGATGTAAGTCATTTCATTATATACATTTTTTATGAGACGTATTGACTAGTGAAGTACATGTATGATAGTGCTTCCATTTTGCAGATAAAGAAGCTGGACATTTTGTCAATGTAAGACTGGGTAAGCATCAATCAATGTTGCAAAAAATTGGTGGCTAGAGAAGAGGACTACTGATGCCTTTCAAGTTTCTGTGACTTGCTAAGAGAGACAGAGAGAGGGAGACTTTTTGTTGTTTAAGTATCTTTGTTCTTGTTTTATGATCTTAGAATAGCCTCTTATAATTTGCATCATTTGATATTTCAGCTTTGATAAGGTTAATGTAAAAGATTAGTTAATATGAAGTTCTTGCTGACAAGGAGATTTTTAAGGTTACAAAGCTAAGAAAGAAGGCAAATCTACCAAAGTAAATGCCATGTTTACTGAGGCCTTTGTCTGTAAAATATTATCTGAAACATAGCTCATTTGAAAGAAAACAAAAATAATAGGTACTTGTGAATAAATCTTATTTGGAGATGCAATGTTAGATGAGGTCATACTAAATTAAGGTGGGATCTAAATTGAAAATGACCAAAGTCCTTAAAAGAAGACACAGAGACACAATCGCATTCACAGAGAAGAGTGCTACATGACGAGGAGGCAGAAATAGAAATGAGGCAGTTTCAAGTCAAGGAATGCCAAGGGCTGCTGACAACCACCAGAAGTTAGAGGCAAGGGAGGATGCTTCTCTAGAGCTTTCAGAGAGAATGTGGCCCTACCAAAACCTTGAGTATGGACTTCTGACCTTCAGAAATGAGAGAATAAATTTCCATTGTTTTAAGTCACCCAGTTTGTGCTACTTTGGCATACCAGCCTGAGGAAACTAATGCATACTGTAAATATTCATTATATTTATCCAGAAATAATTACTAGTTTTGATTATCATTTATTGACTCAAAACAGACTCACCAGCATAGAACCACTTTGTAACCAACACAGTCGCATTCTTTCACATTAGTTATAGAAGGAATCTGTTCGTGGTAAAATGTCAGTTTACATTTGTCTAAAATGTCTTTACTGATTTGAATTTCAAGAAAGCACATCAACAAATATTTGTTGAATAGTTGTGTCAATAATAGAGTTAAAAACAAAGTTTTAAAAATCATACTGATCCTTTTAAAGGGTTTTTAATTTTGAATTGTACTAAAAAATTAGCTTTCAAACGCTGTGACTATAGCAGCCCAATAGCCCGCATATTTTTATGTTCTTAACCAACTTTTATTTATGTTTTGCCTATTTGTTTTATTATAAGCCACATTGTAAAATTTTATATGCTTTTAAAAAATTCTGCATAACCTAACAGGTAAAGTGAAGACATATGTGAGGCGCAAATGACCTTTTCAAATATTGGTTGGTTCATACTGACTGTAATTTACAAAGAATTTTTTGGTAATTTTATATTTATTCAAACTTATAGATACACAGCTTGTTAAACTCATTGATAAGATTGCTTTTTAATAGGGTTAAGAAAGAATAACTAATTTGGCCAGGTTTCTTCCTTTTTGGCTACAGTTCTTTGATTATTGAATGAGTATTGATCAACAGAGGCACCAGGGCAAAACTTCACCTTTTGAAATTTGGACAATTTTCTCTTTCAAAACTACTATGTAGAAAGTCTTTCCCTCCAAGCAATTATAATGTCAAGGTGGAACAGTCTGGAAATCGTGAACACTGAGCAGCCACAGCAGGTGTTTTGCTTATATAAGCATTATTCTTGTTGGAATGCTTCCTAGAAAGAAACTCACAGACCATTACTACATCTGTCAGTCAGTTCATTCCACAAGCCAACAGTGTGAAAATCCAAAGTTAAGGCTTGCAATCAATCATGAAGTTGTAACGTTTTTTTTAATTCCTGAGAAAAGTTTACTCAATTCATTTGTGGTTTAAAAATTGTTTATTTTATTTTGAATAGTCTTGGAAATAGTAGTTCCAAAATAATTGACTTCAAATTAAATTTTAAAAAAATCTTAAAAATACTTATTCCATTAAAAAGTGAAAGAACAATCTTTTTTGCTTATAATGCTCAAGAAAATTTTCACTGCTGGTGGTCGTGTGTAGTGAAAATTCGTGAACCAAAAACAACATTAAATTCAACAAATTTTAATAATTTGAATTTAAACAATAAAAGTCAAGTTAACATACCAAAGGTACAGGAAATCAGGTGATACTATCAATAAATTCCTAAAAGGGCAAACATTACCTTCTGAATAATTGGCTATATTTTATACAATATTTAATAATACGTAATCACCTATCTTATTATAACTGGCAGTATTAATTTTAGACAAAAGTTTAATTAATATAAGTTACCTCTAAATACATTTTCTTTATAACCAAAATTATGTTCAAGGTTGAATAGATACATTTACACAATTACAACTCCTTAATCATATTAAGTAAAAGCTACCAAGCATGATGGCTCTTTCATGTACTCCCAGCATTTTGGGATGCTGAAACAGGAGAATTGCTTGAGCCAAGGCGTTCAAAGTTGCAGTCAGCTATGATTACGCCACTGCACTCCAGCCTGGACATCAGAGAAAGAGACCCTGTCTCAAAACAAAACAAAATAATAATAATATTAAAGATGCTTAGTTTTATTAAAATAATCACATAAAACTGTCAGTTAACAGCACTTATAATATTAGTGTTAAATTTCTTTGTCAGGTATTTTAATAGTCTTTTATATAACTGAAATTTCGTCTACTTTAATATTTTTCTCAAAAAATCGAGCATAGTTTACTACAAGCATTGTATTTGACCAAATTTTTACATTCTTATACCCAATACTTTAATGCACATTCAGTTGTTCAGTAAACATGAACTATGAGCTAACTACATGGAATTGACCAAAAATGATCACAGTGTAGCTTTTTGGGTGTGCTAATATATCATGATAAGTTGTGATGGGTTATAAATGTATGTATATTCAAATTTCTTTAGGACTGCAGAGGATAGATACTTCATATTGTTAAGTGCATGGCGTGTGGCACGACAGAGATGAGAAATCACAAATAAAAATTTGGCAGTAAAACTTGAAGAAGTTTGATTGAGTAATTCCAGAGAATGGTTGACATTCATTTTGATTATGAGTCAACAATATCACATGAACATGAATGTAAGCAATGTTTATGATATAATCTCTCAAAAAAATTACACTAATAACTCTGTTCTGAAGACAAAACTACACCTGGAAAATAATATTTTCTTCTGGGCCCTAAATTTGAAGAGATAATGCACAATCTGAACTTTATTCATGGCAATCACTCATAATTATTACTAATTTGTTACCAAGGCGAGTGTAGTAAGCTCTTGTTCTTTTAGATTTTCATCCTTATTCTGGATGACAATGAGCTAATAACGCAGACAGAATGAGCTAATAACAGAACAGAATAATTCTGTTCTGTTCATCCTCATAACACATCATACCCCTCTGTCTGTACCTCCCTCTTACAATCATCATAGCAAATATTTAGTTTTCTCCCCTAATATTAGAAGTTCAAAGCAGTCTTCGCATTCTTAGTAGTTTCATTCATATATCTTGCGTTACAAAGAAAACCTTATTGAATCCTAATGTTAAGATTAACACATTATGCCATTAATTCACTTATATGTTACTTGATATTGGAAGACCTATGTTCTTTTGCAAGGTAACAATGAGCAGTTCATTTTACTATTACTTTGTTATTATCATTTTCTGTAGCAGCAGACACAGCATCATCGTCTTCATCATCATCATCATCATCATCATCCTCACTGTTATCAACATTATTATTAAGAGGTCTGAGATAGTTATATACAAAATCTTGTGTCAAGATTCTCACTATGCCTTGATTATATTGGCTTACCTGTCTCTTTCCGTTTTGATGAAAGTTCTCTTAAATTGGATTTTTTTTTTGTTATTTTTTGCCAGATACACATTCTCATGCCACTCATTTTCAAATTTGTATTCCTAATTTTTGATTTACTGAAGTTCAAATGCCTGATGGAATAGCAGTTAAAGCAATTTTTATTAAACCTTCATTTATTAACAAAGTAGCTGATACTATAATGGGCACTGAATTATGCTGTTGCATGTATTACCTCATTGAATTCTTATCAATCTTAATGATATTGTCCTATCATTTAATATGATATACATTCTTATATAAAAAAATTGAGGCAGAAAAAGTATAAGTAATTTTCTCATACTCACTTATCAGGTGGTGACATGTCAAGATTTGAACTGTACTTTGGTCTAACGCTAATACAGAATTCTTATCTACCTAGCTCTACTCTTACTGATTATGCATGATTATTACTGGTTCTTCTTTTGTCTGTCTGATTTGTAATTTTTCATATTTCTGTATGCCTATGATTGTTCTTCCGTGACAGCCCATAAAATCTAAATTCTCAGAACAAATTCCAAATGAGTCAGAAGCCAAACAATTTGATGATGTTATTTTGCTCATATATTAATCAAGTAAGGAAGTTTGTTATAGAAAATAGTTACCAAAAATGAAGAAGTGGACAAAAAGAAAATGAAAACAATAAAACAAGTGGTAAAGAAAAATAGTGAAAAAGGGAAATGTTAGTGCATATCTCTTCATTCCACAACTGAATAGCGTCTTCATTAGCAAGACAAGATTTCAGTCCAAGTAATCCTTCCATTATTATCTCCTTGTGTAAGCTTAAAACAACTGCCATCCCAAATTTAAGATCCCAATTATTTGAGAAATATGCTCTGTTAAATCCTTTCTTATATGTAAATGTGTAACGTATTTCTTTAGAAAAAGAAGTGCCATTTAAAAAGAATATTTTCTAGTTTTTCATCAAAAATTCCCAGTATAGACTTATTTCCATTCTTACCATTAAACATTTACTAGATATTTTATCTTTATTAAATTCCATGTGAAGCTTTCTTTTCACATTTTTGTTTCACTTGAATTATTTTTATATTGAGTTTCTGTAGTTTGGTTTGTTTGACCCCTTCAAATGTCATGTTATAGTTACATCTCCCGTGTTGAAGATGGGGTTTAATGGGAGATCATTGCGTTATGGGCCTGGTTCTGTAATGAACAAATTAATGTTCTCCCTGGGAGAGGGTGATGAATGAGTTCTCACTCATGAGTTTTCCCTGGAGCTGATTGTTAAAAAGAGCCTGACCCCTTTCTTCTCTCTTACTTCCTCTCTTGCCGTGTGATCTCTACACACTGGCTCCCCTTCCACTTCTGCCATGAACAGAAGCAGCCTGAAGCCCTCACCAGAAACAAATGCTTATACCTTGCTTCAAACACACCCTCCCAAACCATGAGCCAAATAAACTCATTTTCTGTATAAATCACTCAGCCTCGGATATTCCTTTACAGCAGTGCAAAACAGACTAAGACGTAATTCTCCACTGCAGTTCTTATATCAGTGTTTAGAATATGCAAAAAATATCAGTAGAACATCAAAATTCTACAACTTTAATTCCTATCCAAATTTCAGGGTGCCAAAAAGAATGAGCCAGTCTTGATGGTTCATACCAACAATCCCAGCATTTTGGAAGCTTGAGGAGGAATAGCTGTTTAAGACCAGGAGTTCCAGACCAGCATAGTAATGTAGCAAGACCCTGTCTCCAATTGAAATAAAAAAAAAAGGAGAATGTTAGTGCATATGTGTCTTAGTGTTCAAAAATATACTTTATACAAAATATAAAGTTCAAAAATAATTCAATTTATTTATTTTATTATTAATGGTAGATATAATTAATTTATACATATTTTTGTGTTTTTTTTCCACAGACTAATTATTATACTGAGATGACCAGATAATTCAGTTAAAGAGGAAACTTGTATTTCAATGAATTGATCAGTTGTGTGGTTAATTTGATTTTACTTTATTATATAAGGAATTATTATAAAAGTATTTTTACATGTGTAACACAATATTGTTATAACAGAGAACTCCAATATTAAAAATTTAGTTAAGCTTAACTTTATCTTACTATTATCTTTTACATTTATATTTGCTTACAATATTAAAATAGCCTTGATTTGTTATTAGATTTTGAAAGGTAAGAGTACAAAAATTGAAATTTTATATTTTCTTCAATAGGAATACAATAAAATATATATTTATATACAAATTAACGAGGTTCTTCAAATAAAATATTGTCATCACATGAATAATATGGTGAGCTGTGGCTAACTGAATAGCTATAAATTTTTTATAACCAAACTATTGCATAGCAGACATGTAGGTTTGTATTTAGCATAAATGAAATTTGAGTTGTTTTGTTTCAAAAGCTACATTCAATCAAACAATAATTTCTTTTTAAAATGTTAAGGTTAAATTTGTCATAGATTTAAAATTTAAATTAGAAAATATGGAAACTCTCTAAGTAAGAATATGTTTTAAATATATATATATATATTTGAATGGGCTGGGCTTGGTGGCTCACGCCTGTAGTCCCAACACTTTGAGAGACCTAGGTGGGCAGATCACAAGGTCAAGAGATCAAGTCTATCCTGGCCAAAATGGTGAAACCCCATCTCTACTAAAAAAAAAAAAAAATACAAAAACTAGCTGGGTGTGGTGGCACATGCCTGTAGTCCCTGCTACTCAGGAGGCTGACGCAGGAAAATCACTTGAACCTGTGAGGCACAGGTTGCAGTGAGCCGAGATCATATCATTGCACTCCGGCCTGGGAGAGAGAGCTCAACTCTGTCTCAAACAACAACAACAACAGCAATAAACAGATAGATAGATAGATAGATAGATAGATAGATAATAGTGATCTAAGGGTATAGAAACACCCTTATCTCCTGCATCTACAGAAGTGGACCTTCTGAAAATTTGGCCCAAGATTTAATGTTAAAGGCAAATAACAGCAAAGGTGCAGAATGCACAGTGCTGACTTGTCTCATATGCCCAAATCAGACCTGGGTATGAAAGATGGAGGGATACATCAAATATATATATTGGATGATCACCTTACTTTGGCTTACGTTAATTGCGGGGTAAGAGTTAATTCAAATTTAAAAAATCAGAAGACGTGGCTTACAATATTTAAGACAGTTAAATTTAATAAATTAGAATACTTTTACTTTAAAAGACCCCAAAACCTGAAGACTTCTGAGTAAGAAAGGACAATGAACTGTGGTTGTGAAAGTTTACATAGTATATCAAAAACCACAGCCAATATATACTTTAATAAAAACTGAAAATATTTTTAAAGTTCAATGATCACTGGACTCTAGAAATTTGAAAGCTACATCTTTTGTTCAGTTGAGTTCTAACCAGGGAACTTTGCTGTTGACATTTCCTAACAAATAGCATGTGGAAATCATCTAAGAGTTTGTCAGAAAATCTTCCTCTTAAGACTATGCTTTTTAGATTATTGACTCCAAGGCTGTTATGCAAGACATTTTCCCAGTAATTAAAATTCCCATGATCAATGCACAATGTATTTTAGAAATGCTGCTTTTTCCTTCCTGTTTTCCTCCTTACCCTTCCTTTATCTTATTTCCTTCACATTGTCTGATAGAAAGCCCCACATTATGTAAATGATAATGCTCTTTTGGGCCTGGAGAATTGTAGAGCTCTTGTTGTATTTGCTAGTTCAGGATATTTTAAAATTGCCTTAGCTTCAATGGATTTCACCTTAGTTTGAGATATATAAAATAAAATGTCTCTATCTTGCTCTCTCTCTCTATATATATATATACACACACACATATGTGACAACATTCCTTAATAAATATGCTACATTATTTTAATCTTGATGATTTTTTAAATTTTTAATTATACCCAATATTTTAGTGATTATGCAAAATTATTTATCAGACAAATGCTTCTGTTTCAATAGTGTTGTAGTGGAATTTTGAAAATAATTCATTTGTTGCATCGCATAATAAAATTTGAGCTGTTACCATGCAATTTAATTAATATACTATCATTAGATGTGTTATGTCATAAGTCTAACTTTACAATGTACTAGGAACTTGTAATACAATGTAAATTTTAATATCTAATAAGAAAGCATAAAAACCGATATTTTTACTTTGCACTTTAAAAATTATAAATACTAAAGATTTAGCATTAATTACTTTTCTTTGATAGCATATATTTTGTCTCAACATCATAAAATTAAGGTGGTCTTTTGATTATTTTCTCTGCTAAACTTCACTCTTGCCATACTAATAATCTTTATCAAAAAATGTAAAATATTAGTTCAAATTAAAAACCAAAATTTAAGGACAAAGGGCTTTCATTGTTAAGCATATAACAGGACTGCAGTCTCTTTCTCAGTAAAAGCTAATAAAATCACTCAATTTATAATCCAACTCTTATAAAAAGCGAATTATAATAATCGTATGTCTAAATGATATACTTAGAAAAAGTCCACCTTAACTAATTCTTATTGCCATGGTAATATTAAATACTGCTGTTCCTTTCCTCTATGTTCCATTTTTTAAATTTTTTTAACGAATGCTATTACTTTTACCGATTCTTTTTCAATTTATTCAGTTTTTTTACTTAAAAATATAAAACTGGTCTGTTATACAACATTAAATAAAATACTTAGTATTTTTGACACTTCCAATTTACAGTAACTATTCACAACACAAATCTTTGTTCAAAAGAGCTTCCAAAACTGCTTACTAAGCAAATAGGCATAGTATTCATCTAGATGCTGTAGTAATTAAGTTAGACACCAGAGGCTGGAAAGACTTCTTTTAATTTGATATACCAAGGACCAAATAGATGAGCCATGATTAAAAAAGAGAGAGGGACAGACATTTCTGGGTTTATAAATTTGAGTTATTATTTTTTGACAGGTAAATAAATTCCTGTGATTAAAATAGTTAATAAATTTTCAACATGTCTCTAATGTTTGGCCGTGTTTTATTCCTGGTGTCTCCCAGAAACAGACCATTACTAAGGCCTTGCATAGAAATTGTTTATTTTGGAAAATGATCACAGGGAATAGGAGTGGAGGACTAGGAAATAATAGATAAAAAGAAAGAGTCAATACAAGTGTGTTTCAACTTGTTCCACCTGTGTCAGCAACTGGGTTTCAATCCATTTGGGATCTTTTAAGAGGCCATGAAGAATGAAGTTCAGAATAATCCACCTAAAATACAGAAGAGGGGGACACTTTTGAGAGGATCCTTTATCCGTGGATTCCCCCTCCCATTGATCAAGAGTTGCCTAATGGGATAGTAAACCTTTCACAATTTTGAATTTGTTTGTGCTCAGTTCCCAGCGTTTCTCATGGGTGTCCAACCCTAAGGTGTCAGGGAAGCTCCTGGACAGATGACAGGTCAGGTTCATCTGAGGCAAGGTGATCTAGTACTTCAGTGGCTAAATGCTGATTGTAGTAGTGTTTGAAGGATGACTAAGAAAATATAAGACATTTCTTTTGGTTTATAAGTTTCAGAGAAATCGGAAGATTCTTTTAGGGAAATCCACCCATTCGTACCTTTGTCACAGGATTCCTCCATCTTTCACATCCAGGTCAGATTTGGACATATGAGACAAGTCAGCACTGTGCATTTTGCACCTTTGCTGCTATTTGCTCTTAAAATTAAATCTTGGGCCAAAATTTCAGAAGGTCCACCTCTGCAAATGCAGGAGATAAGGATGTTTCTACATGCTGACATAGGAGTGCCTTGATTTTCACAACATTCTTTTATTTGATACTTTACTAGCTTGATTTTTTCATTTTGTATAACTTTCAGACTCTTTAACAAAAGCCAGTCAACTCACAGCTTTTAATTATCAGCCGCCCCACATGCGTGTTCAGGTGCCGCTGCTCCTTTATAAACCAGTGCTTCACTTTCCACTTGAATCCCTTTCCAGTGGGATTCCTGCAGCCAGTGTGCATTAGTAGCTATGATGCTACAGTGTATGCTTCATTTTCTTCTTGCAACTTAACCCAATTTACCACCCGGGAATATAGTAGTAGAGCTGATCCTTGAACAACATGGCTTTCAACTGTGCAGGTCTACCTATGTGCAAATATTTTTTAAACAAATGTGACTCAAAAATACAATATTCATGTGATGGGAAACCTCCATAGATGGAGGGCTGACTTTTTGTAAATGTAAGTTGCTCAGGACCAACTCTGGGTCTTAAATATGTGCAGATTTGGGTGTCTTAAGGGTTTAATTATGCAATGAGGTGTTAGCGAATGCCTGGGGCTGAACTTAAGAAATGTGTGGTACAACGTGCAGGTAGCACAGTCAACTTACTCCTGAGAAAAGCTGATTGTCATTGCAATAGTGAGAGTGAATGCTGAGCTGAAAAAAATATACAGCAGAACACAAAAGATGCCCAATATATCATTACTTCCCTACTTTCTTCAAGTAACATGACATTAAGATAAGTATTACACATTTTTAGGCTCACTTTTTGTAACTTTATTTATTCAAAGGGCAGTTTGTTCAATTCAGTGAATGGCCAAACTTCCTAGATTTTGATAGTTTTCAAATTATGTAACTTTCTAAAGTTATTTTATGGCCCTTAAACTGAGATTAATATAAGAAAATTGAAGGAGATGAAGAATATACAAGTAATGTAGGCTATGAAGCAGAAGCAGGTTAAATCAGATAGTATTTTAACTATTGAAGTATAATGTTAACAGAATATAATTTAATCACAAATAAAACCAAGAATATTTCCTACAAGGAGAGACGAAATGTTATGTGAAGACCTAAGTAACTTTAACCAGTAGTGAGAGGAAATGTTTCATAGAGGAGAGAGAGTTATAAGCTTTTCAGTAGGTAGATTTGCAAGGTGCTTCACTAAAAGCATCTTCTTTATTACTCATAAAATACCTTTTTCTTGGAAATCATTATCCCCCTTTATACGTATAAAATAGAATCTGGGTGTATTACACAATGACCGGTGCAGGGGAGAATTAACTTCTCTGTACTATCTAATGATTCCTCCAAGCAATTACAAGATTGATTCATTAAGCAGATCAAAGACCTTATCAAGAATCCAGATAGCCTTATTGTTTTCCTCTTTTTTAAACTCTACAGTCTTTCTTCAAAACTATGATAAGCCTGTTTTAGCTCCAGTTATTTTATTTTTTCCCTTAAAAGATTCAACAAAAAATAAATCAAATGACTTTTTTCCTCCATAATAACATTGAAAACAAAACAAAACAAAAAAACACTTTTTCCAAATACCTCAGTAGTATATTTCTGTTTACGTTTCATTGACAAGAACTGGATTTCATTCTAAAATCTAATCAATCACAGAAAAGCGTATATTTTTACATTCCCTCAATAATAATCTAAAGAATGTGGCATTGGTTTTGGAACAGAAAATTCCATCAAAGTTGTAAGGCCCTTGAGGAGACCATTAATTGAAACAGGTATGGCTTTCATTGGAGTATATGGAAAAGTTTAAAGGGCCTTGAGGGCATTAAAGAAGAAGACAAATGTTACTGAAAACTGGTGGAAAGGAGAGCTGTGCTATAGAACTAGAATTATCTGTGATAACATGCAAAATAGAACATATACCTAAGAAGTTGATGATTTTGCTAAGGTGATATCTATGCAAAAAGTTGAGCCTACCGCCTGAAGGAAGTTTACAGCAAAATGAGTAAGGAAAGAGGTGTGATAAAGAATGAATTATTCTGCATTTGAGTGAAATTTGGAGGGCGTGTGAAGGGCTCTATTCTGTACCAAAGGAAGAGAACAGAAAACTCAGAAATAAAGCCACACTCTTGAAGTCTTAACAAAGCCACACTCTTGAAGTCTTAACATTTTATAATCCCACTCTGGCTTTAATCTTTACATTAAGGTTCTTTCTTACTTTGAGAACACTTTGCTGACTGAAAGGTTATTCTAACCTGGACACACCATTAAATGTTGGGGGTTGGGGGAAAGATAGATCATTCATCTTTTTAGTTCCCAGGTCTTCTGAGTAAGAAGAGTGATAGAAAAAGAATGGTACCAAAGGAGCTATGCCCATCTGGAACTTATTTAGAGGATGACTTCTGGACTTCAAGCTGATTCCATAATATGATGAGATTTTGAATGATATGGGAGATGAGATGAATGTACAGTGCATGTGAAGGGAAGGTAAATTATTTTGGTCAGAGGGTATGGTAGAAAATTCTATTTTCAAAATATGGGTGAAACAATAGATCCTGGTCCACATAATATTTTATAATAAATATTTTATGTTTTATGATGAATATTTTATAATGAATATTTGCCCCTGTGCCATTAATAGGGAAGTTTAATTCCCTTGTACTTGAATTTGGTTTGGACTGTGACGCACCTGTAACCAACAGAATGTGACAGAAATGAAGGTGAGTGTTTTTAAGGCTAGGTCCTAAAAGGTGATGCAACTTCTGCTTGGCTTACTACGATATTTACTTTGAAACCTTGAGCTGTCGTTAAAAATGTGTTCCTTCACTGAAGCTACTGTGCTGTGAGAAAATCCAGATTTGCCCACACAGAAAGACCACATGAGGATGCACAAAGAGAAGTGATTAACAAACTCTCATAACTGCATGAGAGTTCTAATCTTTGTAATAAATATTTACTGTATATCATGCATAGTAATTTTACTTCTTTGATCAAAATTGGACTAGTACAACCCATTATTCATCTTATCATGAAACCTCAAAAACTTCAAATATGTAAATTAAACATCTCTTTATAATTTAAGCCTGTTTTCCGTTCATTATTTATTCATTGAAAATAAACACTCTTGATATTCCTGTGTACCTGGTACTTTTATCTGTGCTGGAAATAAAGCCCCGGGCTTCATGGATTTTGCAATCTATTTCTGAATGCTTAAAATAATCAAATAAATATATATAAAATAAAAGCCCAGGCCCTGAAAAGTGCAATAAAGAAGACCAAAAAAATTAAGTAGGTAAAGAGAAGAGGAAGTTAGGCGCTAATATTTTAGACAGTAACTGAGAAGTCTTCTCTGTGATATCAATTGAAGAAAGAAAAATATATAATAACTTAAATACTTGTGGAGAAGTTTTCGAAGAGAAAAAAATAAATCCCTGAGTTGTAAGGATGCTTAGCGTATGCAGGGATTCACAAGAAAACAAGTATAACTGAACATTATAAAAGGAGGATAAAAGCCAGAGATAACAGTAATTAATGGCAGATTCCACTAGGCCTGTAGATTATGGTAAAGGTTTTGCATCTCCTTAAAATCTGACATAGGTCATTGAGGTGTTTTGTTTATGATATTGACATGAAATGATACTGTTCCAAACAGGAATTGTTGTCAAGGACCAGAGGCAAAGGGGAAAAAGCCAAATAGATTATGCAGAACTATTCCAATAAGCCAGGTAACTGTGGAAGATGGTTTAGACCAAAGTCATGGTCACAAAAGTAGTGAGAAGTGATCAAAATCTGGACATATTGTTTTCTTATAGCATACATGTACGTGAAGGGTAAGCCAGAAAAGGGTTATCAAGTTTAACTCCAAGGTTTTTGGCCTTGTGAGAAACAGAGAATGAGTAATCTTTTTAAACTTTAATTTTAGGTTCAGAAATACATGTGATGGTTTGTCATATATGTACATCATATGTCATAGGGATTTGTGTACAGATTATTTTGCCACACAGGTAATAAGCATAGCACCAGATAGGTAGTTTTCTGATCCTCACCCTCCTTCCATCTTCCACCCTCAAGTAGGCTCCAGTTTCTATTTTTCCCTTCCTTGTGTCCATATGTACTCAATATTTAGCTCCCATTTATAAGTGAGAACATGCAGTATTTGATTTTTTATTCTTGCATTAGCTGCCTTAGGATAATGGTCTCCAGCTCCATCCATGTTGCTGCAAAGGACATAATCTTGTTCTTTTTATGGCTCTGCAGTATTCCGTGGTATATATGTACCATGTTTTCCTCATCCTGTCTACCATTGATGGTCATTTAGGTTGATTCCAGGCCTGTGCTATCATAAATAGTGCTGTGGTGGACATACACGTGCATGTGTCTTTATGGTGGAATGACGTATATTCTTTTGGTTATATGCCCAATAATTGGATTGCCAAGTCAAATGGTAATTCTGTTTAAGATCTTTGAGAAATCTTCAAACTGCTTATGTAATGATTGGACTAATTTAAAGAGAATGAATAAGTTTAGGAAGAGAGGAATGACTGAATGATGTGAAGTGAGATGATAACATTAATAATGGGAGAGTTTTCAGGAAGATAAATCAAGAGTCCAGTTTTGAATATATTATGTCTGAGGTGTCTACTATACGTCCATGGGAAAATAGCAAGCAAACAATTAAATATTTATGCTTGGATTTCTGGAAAACTTTTGGCATTGGAAATTTTTTTGAACCTGAATTCAAATGTACTGCACTTGTATAGTCCATCTAGGAAATGAGGAATAGACAGGGGAAAAAAAAGATTCTCTAGGACTGATCTCTGCAGTACTCAATAACTCGAAATAAAGGAAAGGAAGCATATATGCCATAGAACCCTGAAAGCACAGCAAGCTAGATAATAAGTATTAGAAAATTTTTTTAAACTAGATGAATAATGTGTTTCAAGTATAAAGGGATGATCAATTGCATTAAATATTGCTCAGAAATGCACAAATATAAAGATGGAGACCATTTGGCTTCACAATAGAAATAATATCAATAAACATATAAAAATATTTTCAGAAGGGATGTCAGTACATAAATTTTTTGAAACAGATTATACTGAAAATAATTAAACCAATGAATAAAAGATAATGAAATGGAATAAAGTTCATGATGCTAAAATTTGTTATTGATGCAATTATTGGTTAATAAAGGTTGTAGAATAAAACATGAGTAGTGATTGAGTCAAAGTATAAGACAAGATTTTTTTAAGTGAACAACTGACATATCTATCAGAAACCAAAAACATACTAATTAATATATTTTTAATTTGTCAACATTATCAACTGGTACAAACTTAATCAATAGCAGATAGATCAACAACAGAAGATAAACATTAGTGTAACATCTATATTTTGATGTATGCTGAAGCCAAATACTGAGAATAAAAACAAATAAAATACCTTTTTTTAAAAAAAAGAAAGTTTTATTTTCCTTGGGAAGAGGTTTAAGAGATGCAGAAGAAATTTTAGGAAAGAGGATGAGGAAATTATGGTTTGGCATTTTAATTCTCTGTTTTTAATGATTTGTTTTAATGCTATCTAGTAAATTTTATATGGCTTATATTCATAAGTTATCTCTTCGAATAAGTTACACACAATTCAGGACTATTTTACTCATTGGATGGCATTACTGATAAAAAGTGAGAAAAATGTATTTGAGACAGTAGCCATTGACAAAGAGTTGATCATATAATGTGTATTGTTGATATACCTTTTTAAACACTTTAACAGAATTTGTTAAAATATGATTAACATACACTTTATCATTTTATATTCATCAGTTTTATATACTTCAGTTCTTTAATTCATTAATCTCTGATTTTTAATTTTTTAGTATTATGTTAATAATTTTTAGTGCTGAAAGTGAAAGAATATTAATATTTATAAACCTTTTATTATAGCATACAATTTTGCATTCATGATAAGGACTTCTAATACAGCTCTCAAAATATTTACTTTTGAATGTCATGTTCAAATGAAGTGATAGTATGCAGGTTAATACATGTTATATTAACTCAGAATCACAGATATATTTTGAGCAGATGTGTCTAAATCAAAAGTGTGTTAACCAAAGAGAAATCATACTATACTTTACACATAATATGGTTTCTATTTTAGTATCAGTGAGTATAAAAATGACTGTTTTTACTTTGTGAAAAAAATGGAAGTAATTTAAATATTGGAATATTTCAAACAAAGTAGTTATATGACAAATACATGGTAAAATTAGAGAAAAATCATTACTCGGATACTACTGTAAAAAAGAAATTTTCCTCCATTACTTTAATTATTTTTTCAGATGAGTTATATGGCTAACACGGGATGTCTGGACTATGTAGGTAGCATAGGAGATACGGGTCTTGAAATATGCAGTGCTAGATGCTAGACTGTAGAAAAGTCATGCAGTAAGCAGATATGTAGAATTGAAAGCAACGTTTTTGCTCTTATCAATGCCTAAATAAAGTGATTATTCTCATATGTCAGAAATATACTTGATAATCCAGTGCAAACAAGTATATATGCATCATACTTTCTTTTTCCCATACGAATTGTGAAAAATAAAATTTATCAGAAATCATGTATGAAGGATTATAATACAAGCTGTAAATACATGTCTGTGTGAGGTAAAAAAAAAAAAAAGTTAATAAATCCCTACATTATGAACATATCTGACACATCAGATACTAAAGATTCTGGGCATTTTACTCACAGAAAAATTGTCTGAGGAAAGAAGTATTCCAGGGACAAAAAGTCAAATAATTATCAATAATTCTTTACATGTTGTAAAATAATCTAATCTCAATTAAGTTACTTAACAGGCTATTTATGTTATTTGAATAATTACTTTGTTTCTCTTTCAAATTAATATTTCAAACCAAGATTAATATTGAGAATAATTGATTCTATTGAAATTCACATGTAATAAAAAGAATCCTGATGGAAGTCAAAAAAGTGTAAAATGAAAGAAATAAGACTGGCAGAAACTTTAATGTCAAAAATCATTACGTCTGCACAGAATCCTGTGAATTTTATTGTCAAATTTGAAAAAGAAACTTTCCTAAATGGTCGATAATACTAGTAAAAATGAAGACCAACCCGTTAGAAAAAAGACCATCCTCCTTACGTTTCCTTCAAAAACAATACTACAAATTTCTTGACATATAAAGAAGTGAACAGTGAGCATGCAACCAAAAAAAATGTACAGAAAAAAATATAGATTTCTGTTGGCAATTACTTAGTAAAAATACTGTATCTTTTATTCCGAATTGGTAATGTTTGTGCTATGTGCCACCTCACTGAAGCAGCCTGTAATCTGTTGTAGTAGGTTTTGTCAGTTGAAATGAATCAAACAAATAACTTTAAGTCATTGATTTATATCATAAAATCATATGAATGTCAAAGCCCCAAACATGGAAGGGACTTTGGCATCATGGAAGTAAAGCTTATGGTCAATTCTGGGTCATTTTACCTGATCTATCAGCTGCATTTGCACTGTTGATGATACTTTTCTCCTGGATATACTCTCTTCATTTGGCTTTAAGGCAGAATATTCTCATGGTTTTCTTCTGACTGTAGTCATAATACTTTCAATATCTGTATTTAGGCCCAATCATTAGAGATTTTGTCCAGTCCTAGAACTTGATCAATATCAAAATGCAGCACAGTTGTTATTTTGGAATACCCCAAATTTCATTACCAGCCACACTTCATGGTCGCCAGGCTTCTATACATCACTTTCTACTCTGCATTTCTATGTAAGCACCTACTCGGCATCACAAACGTAATATATCTCAAACTGAATTCCTGATCTTTTCTCCAAAAGCCACTTCTTTTACAGATATCCAGTCTTGGGTAATGGCACCTCCTCACTTGTTCTTCTTGTCCTTGTCTTTGTATCATCTATGATTTTTTGCAGTATCTCTAACATGTCAGGTATACTTCCTCCTAATGGAATTGGTGCTGCCTGTACTTGGAATATTCTTCTTCCAAATGTAGAGATGAATTAAGACCTTAAAATTAAAGTCTTTGTTCATTCAAAGGCTACCGTCTCAATGGAGTCTAACTTAACTATTTAAAATGGAAACTTCTATGTCAACAATACTTAAGCCTTTCTCATGACTTATTTTTTCTACCCAACAAATAAATCATAGATTATATTTATGTATTTTGTTATGGTACCTTTTTGTATATAAATATATGTATATATTTAGAACTCATGAATATATCTATATATATCTCTCATCTATATCTGTATACACACATATAACATGTGTTTCTCTTCTCATTCAAATGAGGTTGAAATGTTTTCTTTGATTGTTGTTGTGTTAATTACTGACTTTCCTGTAGAGTAATGCCTTATACCTTGTACACATGACCCTCTAAATAAATAAGTTTTGAGTTGACATTGAATGCATTTAAAATATTGTTCATGTATTTATTTCCCTAAAGTTTGTTTTTTTCCTTATACACCCTTATTCTAAAGATATGTCACTTACTGTTCAAAAGGTTTCAAAAAAAGAAGCCATTTAACACAGCTATAATGAATGAATCATTTTATATAATGTATTCCAATGATTCACATGATGTGATGTTGACAAATGCTTTAAAATTTTGCCTACACAATTTCTTATTATTAAAACTAAAGAGAAACAGTAGAAACATTATTCAATCATGTAATAAACATGCACCATACAATTTCTTTTGGTATGCCACATATTAAGGCATACAAAGAGAATCAACCACAGCAAGATAATTACAAACTCTGGGGTCTCAGGCTATAACGAAGAAGAGTTTATCTCTTGTTATACCCGTATGAAAGACTATTTGAGAGATTGCATAAGTAGGGCTAATGCAGTTTCACAGATCCAACCCAGACTTATTTCAGTGATTATCATAGAACACAGTTACTAAAAAACCAGAGAAAATTTATAATTGATTTTTCATTTATTATCTTATATCCTTATAAAATAGTTATCAAGTACATTTACCATTATATCCCTGCTTACTTAACATAACAAATAATATATCCATCTCACTAAGCAAGATATTCTCAAGGACAAGTGTATTCAGTTTGTTTTAGTTCATAATTTCTCCATTTGAAATTTTAATGTTTGATTCCAAAATGTTATTTCCTAGTAGACACATTTAATATTATTATTAATAATATAATAATAAAATTTTATTAACATAAAAATTTTCTTAGTACTTCCAAAAACTATTTTTTATTCATCTAATTTTCAGGTTACTTTTCATAATGTCTTATTTATATCTTCTCTTTTAGCAGAAATGTAACATAAATTTCTGTTTTGAAATCATACTTCATGAAAAATGCCAAAAAAGAATGAAATGTCTAAAGTGGTATGATCTTGGGAGAGATTAAAACATAACAAACTTTATTGCAGATTTTTTTCAATAATATACATTATCTCTGCTTGTGGTTTGCTTGTCCAGTTTTGTAATGAAGTTTATCATATTCTTATAAAATTAATCAACTTTCATTGTTTTTATTTCCACAACTACTTATATAAAATAGGGCATATTCATAATTCAGAATCTTGTTAAATACATCCATTACATTGCCTGGGCTCAAATACTTTTGAACATTATTACAATTTCTCTAATGTTTGAGACTACTTGAGTTTTTTATATTTTATTTACCAAGTTAAGCTTTTTGGGTTTTTTCAATAAATGTACATACCTTCTCTAATTCTCCAAATTTATTGGGGCATTAATATTCATGATATTTATTATGCTTTAATCTCTAACTGTAGTTATTTTCCATCTTCATTTAACATTTTTATTTGAAACATCTCTTTTTCTCTAATAATTCTTGTTAAATCCTCATTTAAATTACTAATATATTTTGACATACTGTCAATTTTATTAATCTTTCTGGCTATTTATTTCATTTATATCTAATATTTTGATTCTTGATTTTTTTCCTGAATTTTTCTGTTTACACTTTTGCTTTCGTCACTTTTTGATTTGAATATTTTAGTTTACTAACTCGAGTTTTTTCTTTTATATTAATATACAGTTATTTTTTCTTTGAGATTTAGCTATGTATAGCTATCTATTAATGATATGGTACCCTTTGTTGACAAATTAATCCAAACTGTGACGTAAATCACAAACATCCTAGAAATTCTATGGATCAGAAATCTTGGGTAGCTTAGCTGGCTGAAAGTCTCTCACAAAGATTGAAGTCCTGTTGTTGGCATCCTCTGAAGGCATTAATAGGAAGAATCTGTTGTGAAGTCTATTAACATAGTTGTGAGCAGAATTCAGCTTTTTGTGGGATGTTCGACAGTGGTCCTCAGTTCCCTGCTATGTTCCCCTCTCTCTAGGGCAACATACAGTATGATTATCTGCCTCAGCAGAGCAAGTAGTGAGAGAGAGCGAGTAAGAAAAAATCCAGTGTATTTTTTAACTTAATATCAGAAATGATATCACTTTGCCATGTCTTATTACTGAAAAATGTGTCCCTGCCTCTAGCCCACACTCAAAGTTAGGGGATTTCCCATGTCATGGACATGAGGAGGTTGGGAACATTGGGAACCATTTTTGAAACTCTACCACACCATGCTTTATTAATTTTGACATATTTTCTTCAATTGACATTCAACCCTAAGTATCTTATACTTGGCCTAAGGATTATTTTTCTTTATCTCAAGAATAATTTGTTTATATTTTTATTTAAATTCTGGATATATAGAATTTTTAAAGCTATTAAAAATCTATTATTCCTAAATTTCTTACTGTATAAGCTATGAATTTCTGCCATCAATATTTTTTATGGTTGTCAGTCTTCGTTCCTTTGTTCCTCTTTCATTCAACTTATGTCTCCATATGGCGTTTATACTGATTAAATATATTTTATGCTGTTTTAGTTGATAGATTTATGTGATATTATATACCTCCTTCTTTTAAAATGATTCTAGTAAATCTCAAGTATTGCAATAAAGCTAAATAACTCTTTATAATCTCTAAACATTGAACGTTTTGAAAGAGAAACCCTTACAAACTGCTTCAATAGCTTCAAATTGCCTTGTGTAATATGGGATGATTTAAAGTTATTGAAGCACTGTATGTCTTTTAAATGTTTCAGTTTAGAATTGAATAAAAGAGTATTTGAGAATGTATTCATTACTGAGAAAATCTTACATAAATAACTTTGGATATGGTCCTGGAGACTAAACAAAAAAGCAAAGAATAAATAAGAGAGTTAATATGAGTCAGAAATAAATTTCAAAATACTTTTTGCTAATATATGTAGTTATATAACAAATGCATTCCTAATTTTGAAAATTTGCCTAACATTTTCTATAATAAAGAGTATTTTCTAGTTATCCAGTATTAGAGGAAAAAATACATTTTTTATCAGTTTGTTCAATTATTCCTGCAAATGTGTATTGCCATATCATTAAGAATGAAAATGGGTTAGATGTGTATAACACTGTAATTTCTAAGGAGGAATTATGGTATTTACATTCAAATGCATAAAGCAATTCTTAAAAATCAAGCAATAATAAGTGTTATCTTCATTTGTGAAGTGGCTTGGGACAGATTCCATTTGGATTGAAGGCTAGACTAAACCACACAAAAGAAGTTGAATTTAGAAAATTTTCACTTCAACCGGCCAAAGTTGGCAGGCCCTACTGAAAATCTGTATCAAAAAAAAATCATTTCAGGGATTTTTAAAATGCTTCCTACAGATTTAATTATAATAGCTTCCAAATACCAATTTTGCATTTACTCTAAGCATTACTTTGTGTGACATTGCATGCATTTTTCTAAAAGCAAGAAAATATTTCTGTGGATTTTTTAATGTAAACATGCTAGGTTTTTTGTGAAAGATGGTAAATCGAGCATATCTGTTGCCTTCACTCCTTCTGAAATGCTACTAGAACGATTTGTGTGCAATTGCAGTAAGTACTGGGAAATCCTGTGAATCTTTTACCCACTGTTCCCTAGTTCCAACATTTTGCAAAACTCTAGATTACAATGCTACAACCAGGATATCGACATTGATAGAGCCACTATTCATGAGGTTTGCTTCCTTTGCAATAATGATCCTTCCTATTGCCTTTTATAGCCACAGCACTTCTCTCCCATTGCCATACCTAACAAATCTGTCCTCCAATTACAAGATTTTCATCTTTTCAGGAGCGTTATGTAAATGGAATCATACACTGTCTAACCTTCAGGACTGTCGTCTATTACTCAGCATAATTCTCCAGAGATTTTTCCAGGTTGTTATGAATATTCTATTGATTTTTGTTGTTTTTTGTTGTGAAATAGTATTTCACGGTATGGATTGACCACAATCAGTTATTGAGGAACAGCTGGGTGTTTTCTAATATAAATCCATTATGAACAGAGCTGCTATAAAAATTATGTACAGGGTTTTGTATGAACATAAATCTTCTTTTCTCAATGAGTTGTCTTTTTGTATAAATAGAAACCTTTTACATGTTTTTTTGCAGGGCAATAGATTTTAATGTTGAAACTCAATTCATCTTTTATTTTGTCCATATTATGGATGCTTTCAGTGTCAGTTTTAAGAACTCGTTGTCTATACCTAAGTTTTGAAAATTTTTCTCCAAGGTTTTCTTCTGTAATATATAGATTTACATGTTATATTAAAATACATCATCCATTTGACCTAATTTTTGTACCATGTAGGAAATTAGCCCAAGTTTTTTCGTTGTTGTTGTTTGTCCTTCTATGGATATCCCATTGCTCTAACCCATTTGTTTAAAATGCTTTCTCCCATTGAATTGTGTTTGCATGTACAGCAAAAATGATCTGGGTATATTTGTGTGGATCTACTTCTAGTATCGCATATTTCAATGATCTATATGTTTGTTCCTTCATTAATATCACACAGTCTTAATTAATGTAATTTTATAAAAATTTTGAAAATGAGGCCAAGCACAGTGGCTCACACCTGTAATCCCTGCACTTTGGGAGGCCAAAGCAGGTGGATCTCTTGAGACCAGGAGTTCAAGACCAGCCTGGCCAACATGACAAAACCCTATCTCTACTAAAAATACAAAAATTAGCTGGGTATTGTGGTGCATGCCTGTAATCCCAGCTACTTTGATGACTGAGGCACAAGAATTGCTTGAACCTGGGAGGCAGAGGTATCTTGTCACTGCACTACAGCCTGGGCAACAGAGCAATCTCAAAATTAATTAATTAATTAAAACAAAAAAAAATTGATGTTGAAAGAGCCTGCTATATCCTGGGCCTGTGGAGACAGGTTCTGATGGTATTAACTATANTCACTGCACTACAGCCTGGGCAACAGAGCAATCTCAAAAAAAAAAAAAAAATGGAATTGAAACTGATTCCTTCCACTTTATTCTGCTATTTCAAAGTGGTTTTAGCTATTCAAATTCCTTTTCATTTGCATATAAATTGTAGAATGATTTTTCTCTACGTACACTGTGATTTTCTGAGATTTTGCTAGGAATTACATTAAACATACGTCAATTTGGAGAGTATTTACATCTTTACTATGTTGAGTCTTCCAATCCATGAACACAGTATGCCTTTCTAGTTACTTAGCTATTTTTTCCATTTCTTTTATCTGCATTATACAGTTTTTGGCATACAAGTCTTATATATGTTTGCTAAATTTACCTATAAGCATTTCATTAAGTGACTGTGAATTTTAGTATATATCTAACTTCATTGTCTATATATCTACTGAGAGTATAGAGAAATGCAATTGAAATTTTAAATGTGTGTCTTGTATCCTGTGACCTTGAAAGTAACTTACGAATTACAGAAGGTGTTTTGCTTTTGTATTTTCACCTTATATTCCTTTTTTCTATATAGACAATTATGTTATCTATGGATAAAACAATTTTATCTGTTCTTTCCGTGTGCGTGTGTGTGTGTGCGCGCGCGCGCGCGTGTGTGTGTGTGTATGTTCTAGGTTACTTCCATATATATTTTAATTTCGTTTCTTGCATTATTGCACTTATTAGAATTTCCAGCATTATTTTAAACTTTTGTTAATATGATGTGTAACATTAATTCATTTTGAATTAATAAACATAATGAAGAAGAAATGCACACAATCATATCAATTGATGTAGAAAAATCATTTAGCATAATAACTAAAGACACATTAAAGACAAAACATAAAAAATGGGAATAGACAACCAGTTCCTCAACCTGATAAATAGCATCTACTAAAACCAAAACCAAACCAAAACAAAAAAATGAAAAATTATGTAGTTAATATCATAGTAATGGTCAAAGACTGAATGCTTTCCCACAAAGATCGAGAAAAAGGCTTAGATTTCCATCAAGATGGAAGTGAAGTTTATTTAGCCATCCTTGTGCCTCCTAAATAAACTTCACTTGGCTCCATTTCATTACAGTACATACTTAATTTAATATACTGCTGAATCGTATTCGCTAAAATTTTGCTAAAGACTTGTCCATCTCTCTGTGCATGAAGGGTACTGATGTGCAATTTTCTTCCTGCCTACTCTCTTTCAGATATGATAAAATTTTTTCTGTGCCAGTCTTATTTCACTAAACATAATCTCCTCTAGCTTCATCCATGTTGTTGCAAATGACTGGATTTCATATTTTTAATAGTTGAATAATATTTCATTGGGTAAATTTACCACATCTTTTTAATCTATTCATCAACCGATGAACACATAGGTTGATTACATATCTTGTCTATTGTGAATAGTGCTGCAGTAAACACGGCGGTTCAGATCTCTTCCATACGCTCATTTTATTTCTTTTGAATATTTAGTAGCTTGTTCCCAAAGCAAAGAAATAACGAATTCTTGAGGTGAGTTGATTATTCACATTGTATGCTTGTATCAAAATATTACATGTATTCCGTAAATATGTACAGCTACCATGTATCCATAATAGTAACACATTAATTTTTTTAAAATATGAACTTTTCTTACTGCAAAATATTCCTCATTATCATATTATTGTTTTTATAATGTCCTTTTTTATTCTATAACACAATTTAATTTATTTACCTGATTTTCAACATTTAGGGTATTTCTTTATTTTCTGTTTGCATAATTCTATTATGAGCATTTTTGCACATAATGTTGGTTATTGCTCTGATTGTTTCCTTAATATAAATTTCTGTCACTGATCAAATTTTGTCTGACATAAATTATAAATATTTAATGATTTGTTATGACATTTCCCTTTCTTAACTCTGTATATCTTTGTTTTACAAATTGTGTAAATGTGACAATATTTTGATTTATCATGTTCAATTTAAAACACCTTTTCTATTATCATACATTTCTAGTTATAAATGCAATAAAATGTGTCATTTTAATTTGTTTTAATGTCAAATGGAAACTAAAAATATTAATTTTAATTCCTGAGTGAATTTTGTCATGAAATAATAATGCTCTGATAAACCAAGATTAGACTAAAATCTTAAATAGAGTTTTTAATTGCTGGCCAATTAGCGCAGTTTTATTTTTCAAGGGGAAATAAATACCCTAAAACTATCTAATTTTAAAATGCCAAAGCAAAACGAAACCAAATACAGCTTTTGTGTGATGATGAAAGCTTTAAAACTCCTTCCTTAATTGTGATAATTTAGGACAAATTAGGGAGTCTTGCAGTGAGCAATAGTCTAGTCACAGAGTCTTAAGAACACTAAATCAATGTGCAGAGAAATCTGCTGAGTAGGACTCTCCAATTTAAGAGTGTTTAGCTCAAGAAGAAGACCGGGTGTGGTGGCTCACACTGAGATTGAGCTACTGCACTCCAGCCTGGAGACAGAGTAAGACACTCCCTCTCAAAAAAAAAAAAAGTGTTTAGTTAAAAGAACGTCAGCCTAAAATGACTGGTTTTATCTTCCTAATAACAGTTACTAGAATGACTATCTAGTGAATATTATAATTGGAATTTTATTTTTAATGCATAAAATGTATAGATTGATATTATGGTATAATTATAAAATAACCATTTCTCTATTTTCTCTATTAATATGGTACTATTTTGCCTTTCTTCAGCTTATTTTCAATATACTTGTGGGATACTTGTATTTGGAGTGCCCTTGATCCTTGCTATGTTGTGTTTTAAATAACAGCAGGCATTTGATGGCTATAACTTACTGGAGTTCAATAAAGGGTCAAGGATTCCACTGGGAAGCATAGCAGATGGGATTCCCACTGCAAAAGCAGGTCCAACATGAGGAGAAATCTTACAGAAACTGCTGTCTTCACAGACACCAGGAAGTTCTGTTAAAGTGAATATCCCAAAGGAGATTTGCTATAAAGGCTTGCATTTCTGTAAATTTATTCTGGTAACATATATCATTGCTGACTCCTTTATTTGACCTGATGATGTTAAAATAAGCTATTTACTGTATTCCAGACAACAGAATATAATTTGCTAATTAAACACATTTATAAAATTATTATCAATTTCTGTTATTGATAAACCATAAAAATAAATAAATAGCTATGTAAAAACAGAATAAAGCTTTAAAGCAATACAAAAGAAAGGATATTAACAATCAAGCAAATTAATGCAAAATAAGCATTTTTTAAATTGTAGCTTCAAGTCTCAAATTAGGTGATACTGAATTTTTTTGAAAAGGCCAGACCCTCATGGCATTCCATGACTCAAAAAGAAAAAAAAAATGTCCTTACATTCACTGGTTAAAAGAGGGGAACAGAACTTTGCATTAGCAAAGGTAATCTCTATTTTCAGCATATTAACAAAGATATTTTACTCTTTTCCTGTGTGAAATGAATGCTCTTTTTGTGGTCAGTGCCAGTTTTGAATTTAGTCATTTTGAGGTGTTGGTGAAGTTTTGATAGATCCTGAATTTATTGTTATTAGAAACCCAAAGGGGAATATCTTGGGACTCTCAAGCCATTTATTATTGTTGATGTTGTTATATACCACAAAAGAATAAATATTCAAACACGTTTTTAAGCATGTAGCTTTTGAATTTGGAAAAATCATAATATTCCGGTACTTTTTATTTAATGCCTTTATAAATTAATCATCTGATCTTAATCATACAAATTTCTAAATACACAGAATAAATATATATTAATGTTAAATAAAAGTGATCATTCAAATTTTGACTGATATTTGATCATATTTGGATCCTTTGGTTATACTTATGAATTTACTATTTGAAAAAATATGTATACTTTTTAACTAAATCACTGGTAACAGATAATTCAAAATGTCAATACTTAATATATTTTTACCAAAATTTTAATACTGTCTTAGTCTAGATGTCATGTTGCCAGAATTATAATATTGAGCAAATTAATGAATTTCTCTGAAACTCATATTATTTCATCTGTAAAATGTGGACAAGAGTATATGCCTCATAGAGAGTCTGAGAGAGTTCACTGAATTAATATCCATAAGTCACCAAGGACTTAGTGTTTGGGATGAGCAAATGTAAAATAAGAATGTGTTATCAAAATACCTTAAAAAACCACCAGAACTTTATATGTTTTCATTAATTATAAAAACGGAAAAAAGAATTGTTCAGATTGATCTATTGAAATCATAGAAAAGTATTTCTAAAATCTTAAAAGTGCATTTGTTATTTTCTATAATTATTCTTACAGTCACATAAAATTTCATTGAATGAGATTGTAACAAAATATGCTGTAAAGGGTGTTGTTTTCTTCAGTAGTTCCTGAAAGTTAAACCCTCGTAAAATAGAATTGCTCTTTGATCTTACTTGATAGACTAAGGTATCAAAATTTCAAAAGTGAAAAGGACCACAGAGGCCATATGATCAAACTATATTTTTCTTACATCTGAGGAAATTGTAGTCACAAAGACATGAAGTGACTTGTTGGAAAGTGTAAAATAATAAATTTTAATAGAAATATTATTCTATACTGTAACCTAGGTCTTCCTAATTCATGTATAATAAGCTGCTTATACAAATAAAAATTCTCTGATACTTCTTGCAGATTCTGGTTTAACACTGGTATTATCTGTGGAACTTTAAAAAAATGTATTATTGCCTATGTCTCAGATAAGACCAATTAAATTCAAATCTCTGGATGATGTACCTTGGCATCTGTAAAGTGTAAAGATATGGAGAAAGTTGTGTTGCGACCCCTTAGGGAAAAAAATGAAAAAGATATAGAAAACTTCTCATGATTGTTAAGTATTGGTGATGCATATTTTGGTTTATAATATTATGGTCCAGTTTTATGAAAGTTTCAGGTTGTTCATACAAATGTAAAAATTTAAAAGTAACTATTAGAGTCTCTATAAATGTTGATTATCCAAATCTTAACCTTGCCTTGTATAAAACCCTAATTTTTGCTGAGTGGAGACTTCAGCAATCACCATCAACTCTAGAGAAATGCCCAACTCAACAAGGATTGTCTGCCATATTTTTCTACTGTATTTTGTCTCCTTTATTTCTCCAATCATTTCTCTTCTTGAAGCTATCAAAAAAAGTCACTCTTCCTCCAGACTCTAGTGATTCTCAAGTAATCTTTCCCATTCTTGCTTAAGAAGGTACCTGATTCACACAAATAGCACTCCCTGGGTACAAAAAGATGTCCTGGTTTCAGAGCAGTTAACAAGAGAGCCTCTTCCCCTACCATGTGACACTGTCACTTGGATGCTGAATCAGCACTAGACAAGCCTAGAAGTCTAGAATGTCTCCCTTCAGTTTTTTCCCATCAGATATTGTTTGGGGAACACTACTCTCCCAATTTGAACCACTGTTATCACCAAAGGACAGAGATGTCTCTTAAGATTATAAACACATTAGCTAAGTAAGTTACATTCCTCAACAACAGCATTTAAATTTATGTTAATGGTCACTTCACAGAAAGTGAGTGTTCACTGATACTGAGTAAACTAAGAAGCTCATTCAGATAATTTTCTAAAAATGGTAAATTGGAATGTGCTACTTACAGCATAGAGAAAAAAACTGTTCAAATTGTAGTGGCAGCCTTTTCTTGCTACTTTTTAAAGCTTATGACAATCTAAAATTTCTAGTCTTTGTTATATTTTTGCTTCCAAAAATATAAAATAAAAGTATATATATATATATATATATATATATATATATATATATATTGTATTTTTATTAAAATAAGTAAACTTCGGGACATGGAACTTTTTTTCTTTTTTGATTATATTCTCTGCATGTAGGCAGACCCGATTTTTTTAAACACCAATTTTGATGAGAGTGAAAAATGCCTTGAATTGTAAGGTATCCCTATTGTTTTTATAGCAGAGGCTTACTCAAATTACATTTGAGCAACAGAGAGACAGAATCATAGAATCACCATCAGACAAATCCTCCTTTTCACCAACTTTGAAGTTCTTTTACCCTATTAAAGTTCATTATTCTTGAAAACTAGTAGGAAGCTTTATAGTATAATCTGGCCTCTCTTTGACTATTTCTATAACAAGAAAAGAAATTAGATAATGGTAGCCTTCAGTTGTTTCAAAAATATACATATAATTATATACATGAAATATGAGGTTTACAAGAGATATATTTTTCTTGTGTTTTTATAAATAAAAACAATACAAAAACAATAGAAATCAGAATATTTTTAGTTAAAAATTTATTTGGTTTTAGTTCAGAAGTATATGTACAGATTTATTATATCAGTAAAGTCATTTCAAGTGGGTTTGTTGTATAGATTATTTTGTCACCCAAGTACTAAGCCTAGTATCCAATTGCTATTTTTTCTGCTCCTCTTCCTCCTCCCACCCTCCACCCTCAAGTAGGTCCCAGTGTTCATTGCTCCCCTCTTTGTGTCCATGTGTTCTTATCATTTAGCTCCCACTTATAAATGAGAACATGGGATATTTAGTTTTCTGCTCTTGAGTTAGTTTGTTAAGGATGATGGCCACCAGCTCCATCCACGTTCCTGCAAAGGGCATGAGCATGTTCTTTTTTACGGCTATGTAGTGTTTCTTGGTGTGCATATATCTCATTTTTCTTTATCCAGTCTATTATTGATGGACACTTAGGTTAATTTCATGTCTTTGCTATTGTGAATAGGGCTACAATGAACATAAAGACACCTGCATGTGCCTTTATGGTAGAACAATGTATATACCTTTGGGTATATAAACAGTAATGGGATTGCTGAGTCAAACAGCAGTTCTCTTTTTAGCTCTTTGAGGAATCTCCACATGGTTTTCCACAATGATTAAACTAATTTACACTCCCACCTATAGTGTACAAGTGTTTTCTTTTCTTTCTCTTCAAGTTTACCAACATCTGTTATTTTTTGACTTTTTAATAAGAGACATTTGACTGCTGTGAGATAGTATTTCATTGTGATTATTTCCATTTATCTAATAATCAGTGATATTGAGATCTTTTTCATACACTTGTTAGCCTCATGTATGTCTTCGTTTGAAAAGTGTGTGTTCATGTGCTTTGCCCACTTTTTAATGGGGTTGGTTTTCTTGTTATAGAAATAGGAAAAGAGAGGCCAGATTATACTATAAATCTTCCTACTAGTATTCAAGAATAATGAACTTTAATAGGGTAAAAGAACTTCACAGTTAGTGAAAAAGAAGATTTACCTGATGGTGATTCTATGATTCTGTCTCTCTGTTGCTCAAATGTAATTTGAGTAAGCCTCTGCTATAAAAACAATAGGGATAACTTACAGTTCAAGGTATTTTTCACTCTTATCAAAATGGGTGTTTTAAAAATCAGGACTGCCTACCTGCAGAGAATATAATCAAAAAAGAAAAAAAATTCCATGTCCTGACGTTTATCTATTTTAAAATTTATTGAAAATTTTTTATTTGTTAAAACATTTTTACTTTTTTTTTGTAAATTTAAGTTTTATATAGACCTGGATGTTACACTTCTTTGGATGCATAGTTTACAAATATTTTCTCCCATTCTGTAGTTTGTCTATCTACTCTGTTGATAGTTTGTTGTTTGTTTGCTTGCTGTGCGGAAGTGCTATAGTTTAATTCAATTCCATTTGTCAGCTTTTACTTTTGTTGCAATTTTCTTTGCCGGTCCCTATGTCCAGAATGGTATTGCCTAACTTGTCTTTTAGGGTTTTTATACTTTTTTATTTTACATTTAAGTCTTTAATCCATTTTGAGTTGATTTTTGTATGTGGTACAAGGAAGGGGTCTATTTTCAGTCTTCTGCTTATGGCTAACTAGTTATCACAGCATCATTTATTAAATAGGGAATCCTTTCCCTATTGCTTGTTTTTATCAGCTTTGTCAAATATCAGATGGCTTTAAGTATGCAGCCTTATTTTCTGTGTTCTCTATTTTGTTTCATTGGTCATGTGTCTGTTTTTGTACCAGTATCATATGGTTTTGGTTGCTGTATCCCTGAGTATAGTTTGAAGTGGAGTAGTGTGATTCCTCCAGATTTGTTCTTCTTGCTTAAGAATCCCTTGACTATTTGAGCTCTTTTTTGGTTCCAAATTAATTTTTAAATAGGTTTACAAAAAAATGTCATTGGTAGTTTGATAGGAATAGTATTAAATCTATAAATTGCTTTGGGCAGTATGGCCATTTTAATTATATTGATCCATGAGTAGGGAATGTTTATCCATTTGTTTATGTCATCGCTGATTTCTTTGATTAGTGTTTTGTCATTTTCATTATAGAGATCTTTCTCCTCCCTAGTTAGCTATATTTCTAGGTATTTTATTCTTTTTGTGACAAGTGGAATAACATTTTGTTCCTGAGTTGGTTCTCGGCTTGACAGTTGTTGGTGTTTATGAATGCTAGTGGTATTTGTAAATTTATTTTGTAAACTGAAATTTTGCTCAAGTTGTTTATTAGCTTAAGGAGATTTGAGGCCAAGATTATGGAGTTTTCTAGATAGTGACTTATGTCATCTGCAAGCAGAAATAATTTGACCTTCTCTCTTTCTATTTGGATGCCTTTTATCTTCTTCTCTGGCCTGATTCTGCTAGCCAAGATTTCCAATACTACTTTGAATAGGAGTGGTGAAAGAGGACATCCTGTCTTGTGCCATTTTCAAGGGGAAGGCTTCCAGGTGTTGTCCATTCAGTAGATGTTGGCTGTGGGTTTGTCTTAGGTGGCTCTTATTATTTTGAAGTATGTTCCTTCAATATCTAGTTTATTGGGAATTTTTAATATAAAGGGATGTTTCAAAATGCTTTCCTGCATCTATTGAGATAATCGTGTGGTTTTTTTGTTTAGTTGTATTTCTGTGATGAATCACATTTATTAATTTGCATAAGTAGAACCAATCTTGCATCATAGAAATAAAACCTACTTGATTGTGATAGATTAGCTTTTTGAGGTGCTGCTGGATTTGGTTTGCAAGGATTTTGTTGAGAATTTTTGCATCAATGTTCATCAAAGATAGTGGCCGGAAGTTTCTTTGTGCGTGTGTGTCACTACCATGTTTTGGTATCCATAGAATGAATTGAGAAGCAGTTCCCTCCCTACATTTTTTGGAATAATTTCAGTAGAAATGGTACCAGCTGTTCACTCTACATGTGGCAAAATTCACCTGTAAATTTGTCTTGTCCTACGCTTTTTTTGGTTGGTAGGCTATTACTGATTCAACTTTGGAGCTCATAATTGGTCTGTAAAGGGATTTGATTTCTTCTTGCCTTAGTCTTGAGGATATTTGTGTCCAGGAATTTATCTCCTCTAGGCTTTCTAGTTTGTATCAATAGAAATGTTTGTAGTAATCTGAAGGTTATTTGTATTTCTGTGGGATCAGTGGTAACAAATCTTTTGTCATTTTGGATTGTGTTTATTTGGATCTTCTCTCTTTTCTTCTTTATTAGTCTAGTTAGCAGCCCATATATCTTATTTACTTTTACAAAAGGCCAACTCCTGTATTCATTGATCTTTTGAATTATTTTTCTTGTTTTTTGTTTTTCATTTTTTGTCTCAATGTCCTTCAGTTCAGCCCTGATTTTGGTTATTTCTTGTATTCTGCTATTTTTGGAGTTGGTTTGTTTTTGTTTCTCTAATTCTTTTAGTTGTGACATTAGGTGGTTAATTTGAGAGCTTTCTAAATTTTTGATATGGGTGTTTAGTGTTATAAGGTTTCCTCTTAATATGGCCTTAGCTATGTCCCAGAGATTATGATATGTCATGCCTTGGTTCTCCTTCATTTCAAAGAACTTCTTGATTTCTGTCTTAATTTCCTGAAAGTCATTCAGGAATTGTTTGCTTAATTTCCATGTAATTGTTTGGTTTTAATGGTTTTTTTTTTTAAGTCTTGATTTCTATCTTTATTGTGCTGTGGTCCCAGAGTGTGTTTGGTATGATTTCAGTTCTTTTGCATTTGCTGAGCAGTGTTTTATGTTCAACTGCATAGCCATTTTGAAATACATGACATGTGGTGATAAGAAGAATGCGTATTCTTTTGTTTTTGAGTGGAGAGTTCTGTAGAGGTCTATTAGATCAATTTGCTCCAATGTGGAGTTCAGGTCCTGCATATCTGATAATTTTCTCCACTGATGATCTCTCTAATACTGTCAGTAGAGTGTTGAAGTTTTCCACTATGATTGTGCTACAGTCTAAGTCTCTTTGAAGTTCTCCAAGAAGTTGCTTTATGAATTTAGCTGCTTCTGTGTTGAGTGAATATATATTTAGGAAAGTTCAGTCTTCTTGTTGAATTGCACTCTTTACCAATTTGTAATGCCCTTCTTTGTATTTTTTCATCTTCGTTGGTGTAAAGTCTATTTTGTTTGAAATTTGGATTGCAGCACCTGGTTTTTTTTGTTTTTTTGTTTTTTTGTTTTCTCATTTCCATTTCCTCAGTAGATTTTTCTTTATCCCTTTATTTTGAGCCTATGGGTATCATTGCATGTTAATTGCTTTCAGAACTCACAATATCATCAAAATTTGAACATTAGCAGTATACTTTTAGTAGATAAAGGCCGCATTGTCACTAGTTAGTCCAAATAAAAGATTCAGAATAGAGCAATCTTTACTAAAGTTATAAATGTTCACTTCAGAAATAAATTAAATTATGAGACCTTTATGATAAAAATGGTCTTTAATCACTTTTTAATCCTTTAAAGTAAAGCACTGTACCTCATAGTTACTAGCTACTAGCAGTAAAATCTCATGTTTTCATATTCTCAGCATCAATTACTTTGGATAAATGCCCACATGTAGACTGTGTAATTCTGGTAGACTGCCAATCACCAGACCCAAAAGAGGCCAAAAGGCTTAGGATAATGACTGGCACAGAGCAAGTGCCGTTTAAGTATTTGTTACACAAATAAAGTTAAACCAAAGAACTCTAAATAAAGTCACACTCAATAACATATCATTCCACTATATCAAATTTCACTCTTTTCTAAATTTATAATACACAATTCACTGCTATTGAAAATTCAAAATATACAGAATTAAAAAGCAATTTTATTGTGCATACATTTGTCCCTCAGCCACTTAGTTTTCCTCATTATAGGCCAACAATATAATTATTTTTTATCTTTGGAGAAATTTTATAGACACACAATAAAATACATTTAAATCCAGAATATACATATATAAACTACTGTCTTCTTATTTTGGTATAAAAAGTAGCAAACCACATGCATTATTTTGTCTTCTTTTCTTCACTCATATATGAGTGATGCACATTGAACATTCAACATGTATGAAGATTTCTTAGGATTTTGTTTTGTAGCCATATATTTCATCATTTTATGGCTTTACAATAGCTCATCAAAGTAGTCTTCTATTGATGGATATTAAAATAATTACCAATATTTTGCAGTAATAAAATCACAATGTTCAAATTTCAAATGACTCGTTTTGTACGTGTGCAGGAGGACATGTCAGATAAATTCTTAGAAGTGATATTGTTTAATCAAAGTGTTTGTGCCGTTTTCAGGGGGACGGTAAACAAAGGTTGCCATAGACAACATCTACAGATTTATATTCTTTGAATTTCCTCTGGTAATCTGTGAAGATACCTGTTTTCCTATCAAACCAATTCTGTAAATTTTATGAACTTAGAAAAGGAGAAAGAGGGAGAAATGAAAATAAACCAAGCTTACAGCAGATTAATCACTAGGTCAGCTCACTGTCTGACCTGCTTCCTCATGGTTGTCTGCTGCCTGTTCCCCTAGAATCCTACAGTCCCTGTTACAAGATGAGAGTTCCACTTAACTGCTCTATAGATAACAACTTAAGCATTGTAAAAGTTACATTTTCCATTTCAGATATTATTGAGGTCCTCTATACCAGTGAAACTATTAATGTCAGCTGGGCTGAAGGACCCCATAGGAAACTGACTCACCAAATAATGTGTTTCTACATTCTGATGATTTCATTTTCCTTACCCTGATCAATCAATGACTCCTATTTTCTAGCCCCTTACCCACCATGATCCCCTTAAAAACTTCAACCTAGGACTTCTCAATGAGGCAGATTTGAGGGTTCTTTCCCATCTCCCTGCTTGGCCACCCTGCAATCATTAAATTCTTTATTTGTCACAAAGTTTGCTATCTTGGTATACTGGACTGTACTGTACAATGGGCATATGAACCTGGTGGCCTATGCACTCACTAACAAAATATACTACCATATGTTGAGTTTTTCCAATCCGAAAAGTTAAAAATGGTGCAGTAACGGGTCTATTTTGCATTTCCCCTATTGTGAACAAAATTAACCATATTATTGTATATAATTATGAGATATTTATATTTCTTCATTAGATAATTATTTATTTACCACATTTGAATGCCTTTCTACTTTCGTTTCAATTTGGAAAAGCACTTTGTGCCATAAATGTCAGTTTTTTTTTCCTTGAGTTACAAATACTCCTTTCCTTGAGTTACACAGTTCTGGTTGCTAGAAGTCCAAAATCAAGGTGTAAAACCCAAAATAGGGCCATACCTTCTGTGAAACCAGAAACAAAATTCTTCTCTTCATATTGCTGGCTTCTGCTTGTTACCAGGAAGTCTTTGGTGTTTCTTGGCTTGTAGATGCTTCACCCAAATCCTTCATTTTTATATAAAATTTCCCTGTGTATCTTCATATTATCTTCCTTCTGTACACAGCTGTCCCTGGGTCTATATTTCTATTTTTATAGAAGGATGCAAATAATATTCAATTAGAGTCCACCCTAATGATAATTTTATCCTCATTACCTCTGTAAAGATACTCTTTCCAAATAAGGTCATATTCTGAAATTAGGAATTCAATGTCTTCTTGAGAGAACAAAATTCAACCTACAACATATAACACCTAGTAACTTTAATTACGATGACTTGGCTATGCAGAATGTTCAATGATTTTTTTTCATCTATGGAATTCATTAAACTTCTCTTATCATATTAAATTTTATTCAATTAATTAAATTTATTTAAAACATCTCCACTTCACATATGTTGATGAAACTAATTGGACACCAGCATGATTAATTTTACTATGCAAAGGCATTCATGGATCTATATGCTCACTTGTTCTGATTTTCTGCTAAAGATATCTTTACAGTTACATTGTATTAAAGTCATGGTAATAAAACAAAGAAGAATATGTCTGTAAATATATGAAAAATCTACCCACGAAGATATCCATACTAACTCCTAGAACCTGTGAATGTGTTAACTTACATAGTAAAACAGACTCTGCTGAAGTAATTAGGTTAAGGATCTTGAGCTGTGATAATTATATTATACAGGTGGCTCCAATATAATCGTCATAAAAGAAGGGGACATCAAATTCAGAAGTGCTGGAGTGATGTACTCTGGAGATGGAAGTGGAAACAAAAATAAGGAATGTAGGTAGCATTTAGAAAATAGAAAAGACACAGATTAGGACTCACTCCTGAAGCCTCTAGAACAAACATAGCACTGACGAAAACTTGATTAGACTGCTGACCTCCAGAAACGTAAGAGAGTAAATGTTTGTTATCTAAGCCAGTAACTTTCATTTGTTACAGAACCATTCAGAAACGAACATATCACTAAGATATAAAATATGAAACATAAATGTACTTAAAACGTGTAACCATCTCTAACTGATTTCCCCTTTCTCATACCACATATATAAGCTACTTTTCTCATTTTAGCATAATCATTTCATAAATTTTACAGATTTTGAATTTATAAATTTTGTTTAAATTTTTATCTATAACAATATAAATAAATATATTTAAATTTTAAAACATATTAAGTATATGTAATAAATAATAAGTACATAGTTCAATGTATATGTTATATATATTTTAATTTTTATAGGTAAAAATACATATCTATAAAATTTTATTGGGCCGAGCATTGTGGCTCATGCCTGTAATCCTAGCACTTTGGGAGGCCAAAGTGGGTGGATCACTGGATGTCAAGCGTTCAGGACCAGCCTGGCCAACATGGTGAAACCTTGTCTCTACTAAAAATACAAAAATTAGCCAGGCGTCATGGCAGGCACCTGTAGTCCCAGCCACTAGGGAGGCTGAGACAAGGGGATCTCTTGAACCCGGGAGGCAGATATTGCAGTAAGCCGAGAACATGCCACGTCACTCCAGTCTGGGTGAAAAGAGCAAGACTCCACCTCAAAAAAATATTATTATAAATAAAAAATGTTTAAATTTTGTAAATATATTTAAATATGTATATATGGTTTACATTTCAAATTTGTAAATATACATTATTTAGACAAAAAACTTAAACATTTATAAATTTAAAATTTATGAAAATAATGTATACCAGTATCAGAAGAGTTTTTTAATATATATGGACAGGAGGAAAAGAAAGAACAATTAGAGATGGATACATGTGACATTTTAAGTATTTTTATATTTCATATTTTATATCTTAAATGATATTGCAGTGGCTAATAGTTATTTCCTTCTTCCACAGTGACAGCAGAGTGATATCTCTACATACAGTTTGCCAGTTAGACTGCATTTCCCTAGCTCCTTTGCTCTTACGTGTTGCCATGCAACTGAGTCCTCACAAATGCTATATATACAAAAGTGATGGGCTACGTTTCTGTGTCTGAGCAGTAAACCTTTGGGCAAATGATTCTTTATACTCTACTTTCTCCACTTGTAGCCAGAATATGGACATGTAGGTAACTGTATGTATTTTGTTAGATTTAAGGCAAAATATGTATTTTGAGGATTTGTTAGATTTAATGCAAAATACATATTTACCCTTTCCTGGTTTCGTTGGAATTCGGTTGGGGTGACTGGCAAAATATTAGCAAAATATTAGGGAAGGTTATAATTAGTCTCAAACCTTTTGGAAAGCCTAAAGGTTTTATTGGAGCAGGCCCCCCGAAGAGGGCTGGTCCATTATATTAGCATAGGAAAGAGATAGAGACTGATAAGAGGCTTCTGCAGTTAAGTCTGTTTACACCACTTCCCTTTGTCTGTGCTCTGTTTACTCATGTCAACTTTGTGCTGGATGCTTGGCCCAGGGGGAGATCAAAGGGGAATTACCTGTTAATAGTGTTTACTCTGGGCCCAAAACCTAAAGCTTTTATCATTCATAAAACCACTCTTTTAACCATGTTAATTATCCACAAACATGTTGACTTACAACCTCTGTTATGAAATCTTCACTGAATAAATGTGTGGAGGTACAGGGGATCTTGGTCGATTGACTGCAGTTGCCCTCTGAAAGCAGCGGACGACCAACCCTAGCCCACTTGAATCACCGAAAGGGTGTGGGAGTGCATTCATTCATCCATTGTTAAGTCAGTGTCTGCAGGACAGACCTCCGCAGATGGTGGTCGACGTCTTATGGTTTTCTAAGGTAAGGAAGCACATTAGTAGACAAAGAGTGTGACACAGAAGTATAAAATGGGAATATCTGCATCAATACTGAGGTAACAGAGACAGTGTAACCACAAACCGACCTTAAATTCTATTATTAGGGGAGGAAGCTCTTTTAACTTATGTGAAGTAAACTACTTTTGTGAGCCTTAACTCTTTAAATATTACAACTAGTTTAGTGGTGATGATATTCTCCTCAGGACACGTCCTACCTCTCCATGTTTTCACTGTATCCATGAATTGAGTTAGATACCCAACATATTCCATACAAAAATTACAAGGAATGCACATGGAAATAATAACTAGACACTAAAAAAATGACAGCCCTCACCAGATTATCTAGGCAGGGAGCATACCTGCCTGGATACAATTTGAATGTGCATTCCCTCCAACTCTCACATTGAAATGGCTCCCTAGTCTTGGAGGTGGATCGTAGTGGGAGATGTTTGGGTCATGGCACAGATCTCTCATGAATGGCTTGGTGCTTAGCTCACAGAATGAGTGTATGTCTTCACTCTATTAGTTTACATGAGAGGTGGTTGTTTGAAATCTCCTGGGACATCCTCCCTCTCTCTTGCTCCCTCTCTCATCATGTGACATGCTTGCATCCCCTTATCCTTCCACTTTGCTTGTAAGCTTTCTGGGGCCCTCACCAGGAACCGATGCCAACACTATACTTCTTGTACAGTCTGCAGAACTGTGAGTCAAAATAAAACTATTTTGTTTACAAATTAGCCAGCCTCAGGTATTCCTTTATAGCAATGCACAATAGACTAACACAGATAATTAGTACCAAGGAGTGGGGCATTGTTATAAAGATACCTGGAAATATAGAAGAGGTTTTGGAACTGGTAACGGGCAGAGGTTGGGAGAGTCAGGAGAATTCAAAAGACAGAAAGATGAGAGAAAGTTTGGAACTTCTTAGAGACTGATTAAGTGGTTATGGCCAAAATGCTGATAGAAATATGGACAGTAAAGGCCAGACTGACAAGGTCTCAGATGGACTAAGAAATATACTGTGAACTGGAGCAAAGACTACCCTTGTTACACACACGTATGTGTGTGTGTGTGTGTGTGTGTGTGTGTGTGTGTGTTTAAGAGGAAGAGACCAGGTTATATAGAGAAATGCCATTGCAAAATTGCCTCAAAGATATATCATGAATCTTCCCATGAAATCTTCCCTCCTCAGGAAGCTCTGCATTCAATTACTGAAATAAAAATTCACTGGGAAGAGGAATATACTCAGATATGCTAGGAGTTATTATATCCTGGCTCTGAACTCATAGTAATCCCTGGTGATATGAAATTCTACTATACTCAACCAGAAAAAGTGGATATTTATGTGCATCACTTTATAAACAGTATAGATACTTTATTTTTTCTTACATTGGGTGCCTTGAGCCATTGGATAAATCCTTTAAAATTTTATCTTGTTCAAGTATGTATAGTAGAAATAATAAATATAGTAACACACAATTTCCCTGGATGGGTTTCCTAACGTGTACAGCAAAGAATGATATGAAAGGAATAATGAAGCACAACTCATGGAAACATCCACCTCAAGATTCATCGAGAGTAAATACAGAACAGTAGCAAATCCATGGAGAAATTGTAGAGATTAGTGCTAACAGGAAAGATTTTTAAAATGCATGTTTGGTGATTTCTCAACATTATCCCTTGAAATAACCCATCTGACTGAGGCAAAGACAAATGGGTCATTGATAATTACAAATTATCAAAACTTTAATCAGATGATAATTGCAAATTAAGTGCACTGCAATTTTAGTTCCTTTGCTGAAGCAAATCAACGCAATTTTGGCAGCTATTATGCAGCTATTTACCAAGTTAAATGATCAGGGTGAAATTCCATGAGATAAAGGATCTCTGAGCTTAATGGATATCCTGAAGATTGTGTAATATTGAGAAATGTAGAAGTTTTAACCGAGCAGATATAGGTATTGCTATACTCAACTGAGGATTCACAACTTGTGGGCAATTCTAGTTCTAGAATGAAGGCTATTTAAGAGATGGATAAACAGTATGGAAAAACAGCCCTCAAGTAAAACAAGCTGATCCACCACTAAATTTACTGTCAGAAAAAAAGCACAACAAGAATGAAAACAACCAACAAAAATCCATCACATTCTAAAGCAAATCAATAAAATCCAGACATGCAGCAGTATAACAACAACAAAAAAGTAAAATGTCAACCAGAACAAAGATTAAAACAATAATCAAACTCAGAGATGACAGAGAAGCTAAAATTAGCAGACAAGGGATTAAAAAATTGGGATCATAAACATTTAAAATGAAAGTTTTATAAAATACATTGGCCAGGTGCAGTGGCTCACACCTGTAATCTCAGGACTTTGGGAGGCCAAGGCAGGAGGATCATGAGGTCAGGAGATGGAGACCATCCTGGTCAACAAGGTGAAACCCCGTCTAAAATTATTTTAAAAATTAGCTGGGCAAGGTGGCACACACTTGTAGTCCCAGCTACTCAGAGGCTGAGGCAGGAGAATTGCTTGAACCCAGGATGTGGAGACTGCAGTGAGCCAAGATCGCCCCACTGTACCACAGCCTGAGCAACAGTGTGAGACTCTGTCTCAAAAAAAAAAAAAAAAAAAAGAGAGAAAAAGGAGAATACGTTTTCAACAACCAAATCTTAGCAAAAAAAATTACTAGCCAACTTTCACTCCTTTAAGAAACATTAAAGAACTATCTTCAGAGGAAGGAACATGATACAGAAGGAAAGTTGGTTGTGTATAAAGAAGGAAGAGCACTAAAAGTGGTAAATATATGAGTAAACACAAAAGGGACTTTACCATCATTCCCTGGTTTTCAGAAATATAATTACCTACTTAAAGTACAAATACTAACAATGGATTTGGGGGCTCATTTCACCTGTAGAAACAAAATGTAGAACAAAACTTATACAAAGAAGAAGCAGGATTAATAGTAGTATGAGGGGTTTATATTATCACATTGTATGTGAAGTGGTACAATATTTTATTCTTGGTAGAAAGGATGAGCCTAGCACGCAATTCCCTGACTAACCAATTAGAAATTAATAAATAAAACAAAAAGTATATATGATATGCAAATAAAAGAGAAAAGTGAATACGAAATAAAAATCAGTCTAGCAGAACAGAAGGAAAAAAAGAGCAAAAGACAGATAAAATAAAAATAGAAGAATTGAAGAATAAATTCTGATATGTTAAATTTAAATAAATTAAATATTTAATTTAATTGAGATAAGAGATGCTCCACTTGCACATATACAAAGGGAAACAGTGTTTTGTGGATCACCTTCGACTATGTAGGCAATACTTCCTATATCTGGGCATCCTGTTATGACCCCTCTACTGGATTAATTCAAAGTAGTCGCTTTTGAGTGTGACCTAAAAACAGACAAACAGGGCCTGCAGAAAATCCATGTTGTTATGTGAGACATTTTGCAATTTTTCCTTACAATGTAAGAAACTCCATTAAATTTGAGTGCTTTCAGCAAACAAAGGTGTTGTATGGAGTTCTGGCAAACCCCAAGAGAATAATTACAGTGAAGGTGTGGGATTTAGGGTAATGCCAAAACATCTAGTGCTAATAATTAGTATTCATTTTAAAATCAGTCCTAGAAATTCGTTTTAGCCATTATTATACTTAACTTGCCCTGTTGCTGAAAACATCTATGAAACTGGACAAAAATGTTTTCAAACATGGTGTGCAGGACAGTGAAAATCTTTGATCCTTAAGAAAAGAAAAATAACTGAAGTAAGTCACAATAACATTCAAGTCTTCTACCCAGGAACAGTTTCCAATTATGCCTAAGGGAACTAGAGCATACTATACAGTAATTCCAGCAATTTAGAAAGTCAAGGCAGAAGGACTGCTTTAGCCAGGTGTTCAAGACGAGCCTGGGAAAGATAGAAAGGCCCTGCCTCTACTAAAAATAATTAATACTACTAATAATTACTAGGCATAGTAGTGCATACTTGTGACCCCCGCTTCTCAACTCTCTGAGTTGGAGTGCTTGGACCCAGGAGGTAAACTCTGCAATGAGCCAGGATTGTGCCACTCCACTACAGCCTGAGTGACAGAATGAGACTCTGTATTGGTCCATTTTCATGCTGCTGATAAAGACATACCAGAGACTGGGCAATTTAAAAAAGAAAGAGGTTTATATGGACTTACAGTTCCACACGGCTGGAGAGGCATCACAATCATGGCAGCAGGCAACGAGGATCAAGTCACATCTTAGGTGGATGGTGGCAGGCAAAAAATAAAGAGCTGGTGCAGGAAAGCTCCCATTTTTAAAACCATCAGATTTCATGAGATTCATTCACTATCGAGAACAATGCAGAAAAGACCTATCCCTTTAATTTAATCACCTCCCACTGGGTTCCTCCCATGACACACAGGAATTGTGGGAGTTACAATTCAAGATGAGATTCGAGTGGGCACAAAGCCAAACCATATCATTTGACCCCTGGACCCTCCCAAATCTCATGTTCTCACAGTTTAAAACACAATCATGCCTTCCCAACAGTCCCCCAAAGTCTTAACTCATTTCAGCATTAACTCAAAAGTCCACAGTCCAAAATCTCATTCAAAACAAGCCAAGTCCCTTCTGCCCATAAGCCTGTAAAATCAAAAGCAAGTTAGTTACTTCCTAGACACAGTGGGGAACAGGCATTGGATAAATACAGCTGTTCAAAATGGGAGAAAATGGCTCAAACAAAGGGACCACAGGCCCTATGCAAGTCTGAAATCCAGCAGGGCAGTCAAATCTTAAAGGTCCAAAATGATCTCCTTTGACTCCATATCTTACATTCAAGTCACGCTGATGCAAGGGGTAGGTACCTGTGGTCTTGAACAGTTTCACTCCTGCGGCTTTGCTGGGCACAGCCTCCTTCTGGCTACTTTGATGGGCTGGCACTGAGTGTTCTCGGCTTTTCTAGGGGCACAGCGCAAGCCATTCTAGGGTCTGGAGGGTAGTGTCCCTCTTCTCACAGCCCCACTGGGATGTTCCCCAGCAGGGACTCTGTATGAGGGCTCTGACCTTACATTTCCCTTTCATACTACACTCGCAGAGGTTTTCCATGAGGGCCACACCCCTACAGCAAACTTCTGCCTGGGCATCCAGGCATTTCCATACATCCTCTGAAATCTAGGCAGAGGTTCCCAATTTGTTGACTTTTGTGCACTCACATGCTCAACACCACATGGAAGCTGCCAAAGCTTTGGGCTTGCACCCTCTGAAGCCATGGCCTGAGCTCTACATTGCCTCCTTTCAGCTACAGTTGGAGCAACTGAGATGCAGGGCATCGAGTCCCTAAGCTGCACACAGCGCAAGGTCCCTGTGCCCAGCCCACAGAACCACTTTTTCTTCCTATGTCTCTGGGGCTCTGATGGGAGGGGCTGCCATGAAGACCTCTCACATGCCCTGAAGACATTTTTCCCATTGTCTTGGGGATTAATATTCTGTTCCACGTTGCTTATGCAAATTTCTGTATCTGGCTTGAATTTCTCCTCTGAAAATGGTATTTTCTTTTACATCCTATTATTGGGCGGCAAATTTTCCAAACTTTTATGCCCTGCTTACCTTATAAAACTGAATAGTTTGAACAGCACCCAAGTCACCTCTTGAATGCTTTTCTGCTTAGAAATTTCTTCCACCAGATACCCTAAATCACCTCTCTTAAGTTAAAGCTTCCACAAATCTCTGGGGCAGGGACAAATCTATCTTTGCTAAAATATAACAAGAGTCATCTTTGCTCCATTTCCCAACAAGTTCCTCATCTCCATCTGAGACCACCTCAGCTTGAACCTTATTGTTCATATCACTATTAGCATTTTTGTCAAAGCCATTCAACAAGTCTCTAGGAAGTTCCAAATTTTCCCACATTTTCCTGTCTTTTTCTGAGCCCTCCAATCTGGTCCAACCTTTACCTGTTACTCAGTTCCAAAGTCACTGCCACATTTTCAGATTTCTTTTCAGCAATGTCCCACTCCACTAGTACCAATTTACTGTATTAGTTTGTTTTCTGGCTGCTGATGAAGACCTGCCAGAGACTGGGCAATTTAAAAAAGAAAGAAGTTTAATTGGACTCATCATTCCACGTTGCTGAGGAGGCCTCACAATCATGGTGGCAGGCAAGGAGGAGCAAGTCACGTCTTACATGGGTGGCAGCAGCCAAAAAAAAAAGAGACTTTGTGCTGAGAAACTCCCATTTTTAAAACCATCAGATCTCATGAGACTCGTTCATTATCACGAGAACAGTGCAGGAACCACCAGCCCCATTATTCAATCGCTTGTCACCTGTTTCCTCCCACAACAGGTGTGAATTATGGGAGTTACAATTCAAGATGAGATTTGGGTGGGGACACAGCCAAACCATGTCAAACCCTGTCTCAAAAATAAAATAAATTTTAAGTTGAACCATTATAAGTCAGGAACTGTGTGTGTGTGTGTGGCAGTGTGTGTGTGTGTGTGTGTGTGTGTGTGTGTGTGTGTGTGCTTGTATAATTATGTTTCAAGATTTAAAAAGATAGTCATAATGAATGACCAGTTAAAAAATTAAAATGATGGAAAACATTAGAAATTCTAAAGGAGAAAAATATAATACACATGATGAAATTAACTGCTAGGTAAACTTAACAGTAGCTTTAAAACTGCAGGAAAATAAAAGGTGATTTAACTGACAGGTAGACCAATATAAAATTACCCTATCTGTGAAACTTAAAGAGAAAAACAGAAAAAAAAAATGTGAAAAGAGATGTTTTTGCTTTAGGAAAAGATGAAGTACCTTAACATTTATGCAATTTGAATTCCAGAAAAATATGAAAGTATCATAGGGGCAGTAAAAACATCTGAAACAAAAGGCCACACTTTTTTCTGAATTTGATGAAAATCACCAGTTCATATGTTGCCGAAGAACAAAAATGCTAACAATACAAAGGACATTATGTCTAGGCACATCATAAGCTAACTGAAAAAATAATAACCAGTCTAAAATCTTTAAGGAGCCAGGGGATAATGGGAAATTGTTAGTTTTAAATAATCATCTTTATTTTTTTCTGAATGTACATTTTTACCTGAATTAGCACTAGTGATAATAATTGTTCTGGCCCTCCATACACTGGTTCTTATGCCTAGAGAAAACCAATGTGAACTAGTTATCACACTCCACATAAAAGAGTCTGTCATACAGGTGATGAATGTTAAAAAAAAGCATGTTGGTGTTTTTCATAGAAGAAAGAGACAGGTACCCCCACCTGTTGGAAAAAAAGAGAAAAATATTTGCTCCTTTGAGATCATAAAATGGAAAGAATTACATTTTATCACTCTAACATTTATGCAATGTAAACATATTTTTTGAAAGACCAAAGAATTTTAGTGTTTCCACCTTTACGATTTAGAAATAGGTCCTGAATTTCATCCTATCTTAAAATGTTAACACACACCTCTGGAGCTTGATAAATCTTACTGGAGCTCTTATTACAAATACGGTTGTCAGTTATCGTCTAGCGCTTGCCTTCATGCGAGAATCCAATGTTTAAGGGAAAAAAAAATCTTTTTAAAACCCCTAAATGTGCAGAAACAGAAAGATACTTTCTTTACATGCCAAAGAAATAATAATGCAATTGATATTCATCGAAATGAATGAATGTCAAAAGGTAATAGAATGATATTTTATATAATAAACTAAAGTCAATGCAACATTGTATGTTAAGTAAAAATTATGAATGTAAAATGTATGTATTTTTAAATCAGCCAAAGCTGAGAATTTTCACCTGCATATCTACACAAGAAATTCTAAATTAAGTTCTATAGGATGAAGTAGTGTAAAATCAAATTATATTTCTGAACCATGGAAGGAATGATGAGGAATTGCTTTGAAATAACTAACTGATTAATATAAAAGCAATAACGCTGTGTTGTTGAGTTTAATGTGGATATAGAAGTACATAAAATTACAAGCATAATAGACTGCAGTAATTTAAGTGTAAATATTATAATTGACAGAGAAATTGCTAATTTAATAATACAGAAAATCTTGTTTTATAAAACTAATATAACATTATAAATGGAATGCTAAAGGTATTTAATAAAAATGAAACAACTAAACAGAAAAAAATTAATTTAAAAAGAAATGGAACAAAAAGAAAATAAGTGGCACTCATGATGATTACATTAACTGCGATTGTACTAAAAATTCTTAAGTAGTCAAACATTATTATGCTAAGTAAAAAAAGTAAGATCTACTTGTACTGTCTTACAGAGACTAATACAAAGATGGTCTAGAAGTAAAAGTATAAGGAAAACATATGTCATGAAAAGGGTAACAGAAGTAAGTTGGTGTGGCTATATTCATAGACACATTGGACATCGAGTGTATTATGAGAAAAGGACATTTTGTAATGATATGAAAAATTGACTCACCAGGAAACTATTACAGTCATAAATATTGTACATAACAGAGCTTTGCAAATATTGAGATAAAAACTGATAAACCTGAATTGATAAACATAAAAATTCATAATCACAGCTAGAAATTTTTACATTTCTGTCTTAATAATTCATGGAACAACTAGATCAAGAATAAATGAAGAGTAAGAGAAGATTTGAATACTACTGTTCAACTTGACCTAATTTTTTTAAAGTACGTATAAAACAACCATAAAATATACATTATTTTGAGTGTTCATAGATGATTCTCCGAGAAAGAGCACATAAGAGAGCTAATCATAAGTTTTGAAAAACTCATGAAATTTCAATCTTACTGACTTATTTTTTCAGAAAAAAATATTAAATTTAGACTCATTCTTCAGGAGTGAAGATTACCTGAGATGACCACATCAGATCAAAAACCATTTCATCCAGTTGTTTTATAGATGGTAAAGTGAAGAGAAATTGGGTGATATAATGAAGGAGGCAAAATTAAAAATGTAGGCTTCGTGACTATTTTTAGAAGAGGGATACTAATGAGTGTGGTATTATATTTTTGTGTTTTTACTTTGCATTGCTTTTATTTATAATAAAGTTCACCAACATTTTAATAATTTTTATTAATTCACTTTTTTCTCATATTCACTGGGTATTTTACTTTTTACCATGCAGGAAAATTTATATATATTAATTTCTTGTTTTTAGAAGTTTTCCATATTAATATATTTTTCTATTTGTATTGTAGCATGACTTTTGATGTACAGAAATATTTCAATTCAATGTAGTTCCATGTATAATAGTTTCCTTTATGTTTGTCTGTTTTCTGTTGTTTGAAGAAATTTTAATCAACTTCAGTATGATAAGCCTATTTTCCTACATTCTGTACTAAAACTTTTAAAGTTTTACTTTCAAATTGTGAACACATGGCAGGGATCATTTGGTGTGTGTTTATTTTATATGTGATTTTGTGTGTATGTGTGTATGACAAAATGTAGCCCATCTTTTCACCAGCAAATTGCAATGTCAGTGCTGCCAAATACAAAGTAACTACACATTTGGCACAGTACTATTTTTCAACAATTATGGTAATTCTCATTTTAATTATATCATTTTTGTATATACCTAATGATGAGTAATTCCCTAAATTGAGGCTTTTATGACTTTTCTAATGAGTCACATTTATAATGTCAGTACCCCCTTCACTTGTGTTTGAATTGACTGGTTCTAATGCATTTCAACAGCTCCTCTCAGGTACTGACTGATGAAAAATTCTCCAATTACAAGTTCAAATATATAAGAACTTGACAAAAGAATGAAAAAAGAGAAAACTGAAAAAAAGAAAGTCATTTCTCTGTGGACATAAAGGTTCATGGCTTATAAAAGCCCATATCTATGTGTAATATTCAAAAGACCATTTAAAGCACATTTAGAGTTAAGTGTCTATATGTGAATGAATATGATAATTTCTACAAAAGATCAAATTATATTAATTATTTTAAAGCTAAGAATATAACAAAACTAGATCATCTAGGTCCTTTCAGGAAGATTTAGTTTAGTTAATTTGAATGGTGTATGCATCACTTTTTAGAAAATTTATATAACATTTTAAGTGTAAAAATTTTTCTAAAGAATATAGTATTTTAATGAGGGTTATAACTATAGAGAATGAATACAACTTCTATTACTTATTAAAACTTGCTACAAAGGTATATTTAGAAATAGCACATTTCAGCCCTTCAGCTGAGTCCTAAAATTAGCCCACTGCATCTTAGAGGTAGAGCAAAGCCCAAGATAAATATAGTGTTGAGATCAAATGAAAACAATAACAGTGCCTATAATGAAATACAAAATTACACTTTGGGAGTAGGGGACTGATAGGAGAAACACAGGACTGAAAAAGCTAAATTTAGATGAGAAAGAAGCTAGATCATTGGCCCAGAAGAACTGAACACTAAATATATTGTTTCATTCACAATAGAGAAACATGTGCTTAAAAGAATTACAGCTCAATTTCCTCCATTAAAAAAAAAAAAAAAAATAATTTTTTTTTTTTTTTTTTTAATTTAATATTTTTTTTTTTTTTTTTTTTTTTTGAGATGATGGAGTCTGGCTCTGTCACCCAGACTGTAGTGCAGTGGTGCAATCTCAGCTCAATGCAACCTCTGCCACCTGGGTTCAAGTGATTTTCCTGCCTCAGCCTCCTGAGTAGCTGGGATTACAGGCACCTGCCAACATGCCCACCTAATTTTTGTATTTTTAGTAGAGATGGGGTTTTACCATTTGGCAAGGATGGATTCGAACTCCTGGCCTCAGGTGATTCACCTGTCTCAGCCTCCCGAAGTGAGCCACTGCATCTGGCAACTGCTTGTTTATTTCTAACAAAAGATATGAGGACAAGGAAATTAGCAAAGAAAACGGATGAGCCTTTTGCTGAAAGTGACTAATGTTAATGGAAAGTGTATATGAAGGATAAATCTTTGACTAACATTTTGATTTTACTATTAAGGACTATTATTTTTGCTAGCACGTACTAAATGTATCAGTTAGTGTGTTAAATACGTACATTGATCATTTTAATTAATTGAAAAAATTCACTGGTCAGGTAGCATTAACATATTACATAGAAATAGTAACTCAGGTTTCAGAAGGGCTGTTTTTCACTTAGACAAAATATTGCAAAAGTAGTGAATTCTGAATTCAGATCCAGGCACAATGACTTAAGCACCTGACCCTCACTCAAGAGTCTGACTCTGACTTTGAAACATTACACTATTTGGAATTTTTTTTCTCCTAAGGAATCATTATGGCAATATTTAATATTTACAGGCAAACAATGGAGAAAAAGAATCAAATTTTTTAACGACAATTAAATACTGACTCTGATCTAACACTAGTTTCTATGAGCCCTACCTAAATTATCACTTTGGTCTGTTAATCCGAGTAAGAGTTTATGGGTGCCAGGTGATAAAAGCTGTTCTAACAGAATTTACCTCATGTTGGAAGCAGTAGAATTTTTAAAACACTATGATTATTTCTCCAACTCCTGCAATTACATTGGAATTAACGTGGCCAAATTCCATATTGCCTTCCACCCTATAGCACAAGTGTTGTTTTAATTGAATGTTCTACATGAAAAGTGTTAAGAGCTCTATTTTACTGTGAAAATAATAAATAAAAATTGAATACTGCACCCTGGAGATATATAAGTATTTGTACTTCCACAAAAATTCAAAGATGTTTGTGAGGTTATTCCTATCACATATTCATATAGTTATTTCTAAATTTTGTAAGTGGAAAATACTGATGCATACGTAGAATATGGGTAAATTAATAAAAATAATATTGGCCACTCACATTTCATCTGCTGATCTAAATTTAATCAACTACTGGCACCAGGTTTGAGTCTGTAGATGTTAATAAATGTTTATCTTTTGGGAAAAGGGGATATCAGATATTTTGCATAGTAAAGACATCAGTACGTATATTCTTATTCTTTTATTTTTATGAAAACTTTTCTAGTCTCTAATTCACTATGTTAGTTTGTAAAATTCTTAACACCTTCCCTTTTCCAAATATGTTGCCATATATTTTTCACAATGTGTATTTACAAAAGTAGTGGGTGGCTTGGATTTCTTGATATGACATTGATAGAGACAGGAGGCAGAAGAATTCTAGGCAGACAGGGGCAATCCCTGACAAAACCCCACCTTCAAGCCAAGAAGCCTGAAACTGTATCCCAAAGTGAGAACTTATATCCCTGTTTTCCTACCCAAATGTTGCCTTTTCCTAAACAACCCGTGGCCTCACCTCACCCCATCGTATGCCCATAAAGTCCCCAAACTCAGCCAGCAGAGAGGATAAAGTACTGGACATGAGGGACTGTGGCTGGATGTCAGAGAGAAGTGGCTTGACTTCACAGGGACAGCTTGATGTCATAACTTCAGAGAAGAATCAGGCCGGAGATGGCAGAAATTCAGGGGAAAATTACTTTTCCGCCCTTTCCCTTTTCAGCTCCCCTTCCTGCTGAGACCCACTTTCATCAGCAAAACATCCCTCACATTTACCATCCTTCAATTTGTTCCTGCGACCTCATTTTTTCTGGATGCTGGACAAGAGCTTGGGAGCCACGTGTATGGATACAAAAGGTTGTCACACTGGCCCTTTGCCCTCACTGGCAGAGGGTGGCCACCTCACATAAAAAGGCAAAGGGCCCACTGAGCTGTTAACACTGAAGTCATCCACAGATGACAGAGTTAAAAGAGCACAGTAACACACCCTCCAGGGCTTTGGGAGTCAGAGGCACCCTGCCTGGATGCTGCTGCAGGGTCTGCATGGAGTTCGCTCCTGCCAGTGCCTAAAAGTGCTCACTCTGGCTCTTGCACCTGCTCACCTATGCGGTCCCTCTGTGAGGGGCGGAACACAGCAGACCCATACAAGTGGAGCTTGAGTCCACTGGTGCTGAAGCAGCTGGCCAGTTACAGGGCTCATGCACTCTGGTCCCTGCCCACTTCACTTGCACACTCTCTCCAGCAAGGAATTGAGGGCAGTAGGCTGAGTAATTGAGGCACCCAGTCACGAGTCCCATGGAGTCAGGGGATTATTCTGCTTCAACATGTATGAGAGGAGCAGGAAATACATCCAATATAAATACAGGGTAAGTTTTTGGGGATGCTGTGGCCTGGATAAAATACAGATAAAGACTTCTAAATGAAAACAAGCAGTTGCTCTCATCTGTGTTCCCTATTCTTATAAAGGATACACACTCCTTTTAAGTTTCATTTTGATTATTCAAAGTCCCATTTAATACACTTAGATTTCCCATTAGACCCTATGTGTCAAGTTAATCAAAAAGTCAACTTTTTGTGGGCCCTTGAATAACTGAAGGTTGGAAATATGTAGTAGCATAAAAAGGTACAATTCTGGGGATAGTATTCACTGAAATATGAGATTCAGGAAATAAATTCAAGATCAAAGATGAGTTGATTTTGGAAGTTCACATTTTGAGCAAAACTGAGAAATTCAAGAAGAGGTATGTGGATGGAACCCATTGATTTAGCATCATATGTGTCTCAAAAGACTTTGAAGCCATGGTACAAAATGAGATCTCTAAAGATAGGTGTGCAAAGAAAGAACTAGTAAGGATGTGGAATAAAAACTTTTGTTGGATAAGTAGAAACAGAGAATCAGTTAGAATGTTGGAAAAAAATTTGACAACATGGAGGCATCACTAGAGCAAGGCAGGCTTCTAGCTTGTGTCAAATATTACACAGATATAGAATGAGATTGTTGCAAATCAAGTGGGTTGTCAAATTTAATTCACTGGTAGAATTTCTGCTTTTTAGCAGAAATAGGGTATGATAGACTGACATTCCCACTAAAGACTGTAGGAAAAGCTAGGTAAAATACTGAAAATAATTTAATTAAACTCATCAGATAATTATAGACGCAAAGAACCTTATGTTTATGTTGGCAAAATTTCAGACAAAGAATACTTCTCAAAAGTGAACTAATGATTGCAGACCCTATTTCCCCAGGGTATTTCTTATTATGAGTGTAGGTTTGAGGCTGAGAATTGAGGTTCAGCTCAGGCAAAGCACGAGCACCCTGCTGACAGAAAAATTTGCCAGCAAATATTGTATTGGTTGTACAGAATTGGAGTGACAAAAACGAAGGCCTGGCAATACTGAAACACGTGGTGATTTTCTCTACAAAATATTTATTCATGTCTGACTTACATAAGAGGTTAGAATCTGGGTTGAAACTTTTTTTAAAGTAGCATGTGATCTTCTAGAGTCTCAAGAATTTATGAAACAAAGAATTTCCAAGGACCAAAACCTGAAGATAAAGCAGATGTGATTTGAAAATCATAGAGAATCTAATAAACAGTGAAATTTTACAGCCACTTAAAACACTTTCCCACTTGGGATTCCTTAAAGATAAAGGCTTAGACTTTGGACTTGAGCTTCTGAGTGACATAAGAACTTAACAAAGATTTTACCAATTGCACAGAACTGGAATGAAGTGGGGCCAACTTCTTTCTCAAGGCATTTGCAAATTTTGAAGGTGCATGGGGCCAAAACTATGTGGTTAACATGAAGAGCAAAAATTAATTTCCTTCATCAATCAGGAATAAGTAGATGAAACCTCCAGGCTCTCAATTGAAAGACCTACAGAAACACACTTCACCTGTAATCCCAGCACTTTGGGAGGCCGAGGCGGGTGGATCACAAGGTCAAGAGATCGAGACCATCCTGGTCAACATGGTGAAACCCCATCTCTAACAAAAAGTTAGCTGAGCATCGTGGCATGTGCCTGTAATCCCAGCTACTCAGGAGGCTTAGGCAGGAGAATTGCCTGAACCCAGGAGGCGGAGGTTGCGGTGAGCCGAGATCGCGCCATTGCACTCCAGCCTGGGTAACAAGAGTGGAACTCCGTCTCAGAAAAAAAAAAAAAAGTTCCTCACATAGTTGGTTAATGAAATTTTTATCTGTTTTCCTGTACCAGGGCTTCCAAACTTTATTGCAAATTAGTTCAGTGATGCTAGATATCCATTTTAATTCACGTGATGGACAAAATAATAAACAAACCAGACCTCTGTGTAGGTAGACACAGAACCTGTAGAGCTGTTAAAGTGTGCCATCCTTGTAAGGATATATATTCACAACAAAAGACGCTTATCATAGAAAGAAATAGTTAAAATAATAAAATTTTACTACTGTTTTCTGGAAGAGAAAATCATGTGTAATGACTTTGAAAAGGGTGAAAGGGTGAAAAATGATCTTTTTAACACACTCTTTAAGGCAAGTTCTCCAAGGCTGTTCTTTGGTTTGAAACAGTTTCATGGAAAGTAGATTATCAGAGGTTGTCACAATTTATCGGAAGAAAATAAAGTTTTCTGCGGACTTTAATGTTTTCAGTGGACCATAAAGACTGTCAAGTTTATACAGTATTATTTTACAGTTACAGTCATTTGAGTCCAGGCTTCCAGAGTCAGGACTGCAGGACACACAGCTATCCACACATGCAGTACAGATTTCTGTATTTCTAAAGGTCTCGTTTTTTCATAGAAAGATTGTGTTTAGACTTTTTCTAGTGATGTTTCTTGATTCCCAGAAATGTATGAGGTGCTTTTGATTGAGCAGAATTCTTACTTTAAATGTGTGGATATTAGGCATGAAATTATGGAGATGTCCATGTTGGATAGAGCCAGAACATTTAGGACAGATTTCGCAGGTTTGTCAGGCAAGGGCACTGATAGGAAAGATCTTAGGGAATAGGCTTTCACACCACAAAAATCCAAGACTGTATATTAGACCAAATCCTGATAGAACACAGCCTCTTTGCCTAATGACAAACTGCTAGCTTAATCTCCGGAGTACAGCCAGGATGCTGCAGAAAATAAACTGCAGAATGCTTTCTTATAAATGATCACAGTACTCTTTGGAAGCTGAATTCCATTTATCAACTTGCTAATCCAAGAGATGTATTTCTAAGGACCTGGAGTAACCCAGAAATTTGGCATAAATGAATGCCAGCAAGTGTCAACGAGAGTCCTAGACATGGCAAAATATGGACTCCCGGACTCCTAAGTTATAGTGATTAAGATGGAAAGACTAGCTCTGATGGGAAGGTATTGGCACATATTAAGACATGCTTCTTGATCATTGCTTGGAAAGTCTTCTCTCCATCAATTTAAAAAGGTTGAGAGTCGAGGGACTTGGCTAGTTTGTCAGTCAAGGTATCCTGAGGCCTTTCAAGAACTATCTTCAGAAGAATAGGTCATTCCACTCTGCCTCCAAGTCAGAGAAATTTAATAAAGTATTATTAATTACCACAGACACTGATGACCAAATGATTTTGCTGCAGGAAGGCTCTAAAAATAGTTATTCTGGTTAGATAAGGACAACTGATATTTTTCCCCACTCTTATAAAAGCAAGAAAAGAAAATGAATTATACATTTGTATAATCCTGCCTCAGCTTTGGCTGAGATAAAGTACCATAGACTGAGGATGTTAAACAACAGAAACGTATTTCTTACAGTTCCAGAGACTGAAAAATCCAAGATCAAAGTACTAGCATATTCAGCTCTTTATAAGTACTCACTTCCTGGCATACAGATAACCATCTTCTTGAGGAATCTTTACATGATGGAGAGAGAAGCTCTCTTATCTCTTCCTCACCCTATAGGGGAACTAATCTCATTATGGAGTTTAGTAGTTAATTCCCACACTACTATACAGAAATATCTGAGACTGGGTGTTTATAAAGAAAACAAGTTTTGGTGGCTCACAGTTCCACAGGTTTAACAGGAAGCACAGCAGCATCTGCTTCTGGGGAGACCTCAGGAAATTTACAATCATGGTGAGAGGAAAAGTGGGAGCAGGCATCTTCACATGGCCAGAGAAGGAAAAAAAGAGAGAAGCTGGAGGTGCTACATTGTTTTAAACAACTAGATCTTGTAAGAACTCATTAATGCACTATCAGGAGAACAGCACTGAGAGTGTGGTGCTATGCCATTCATGTAGGATCCACCCCATGATCCAATCACCTCTGACCAGGACCTCCAATGCTGAGAATTGCGTTTCAACATAAGGTGTGGGTATTATGAGGGTACCATATTATAAGGGTACCACCCTCGTGACCTCATCTAGACTTAATTTTCTTCCAAAGGCCCCCATGTTTGAATACCATTACACTGAGGCTTAGGGCTTCAGCATATGAATTTTGGGGGACACAGGCATCCAGTACATAACAGAGCCTAAGGCAGAGAGAGTCCTGTGCTGCTGTTGCTGTGAAGAAAGAAAGACAGCAGAGTGGTTGGGTTTGAAATTCCATCTCCACGTTTCCAGAGCCCACATACATCAATATTTCAAATCCAAGTCTCATTTACCTCCTTTCTTCATAGATGTGACATTGTTAAACAGAATGTCTCTTTACGCATAAAAAAGGCATATATATACTGCTTAGATTGTGATAAAAACATGGATTTGCAAAGATTAGTACAAAAGTAAAGCCATAAATACTATGTTTTTGTCTAAAGATAACATCTGATTAAGAAAAATTTCCATCATACTAATTTTTAAGTTTTTGTATGTTAAAATGTAAAAACTCCATATTGCTTTTATGTAGGGAAAAGAAGAAACTTATACATGGAATAAAATTGGATAGTTAAAATTAGACTAAGTATTGATTAGTGATGAAATCTGTTCAAAACTTTATTACACTTCCTTACTCTGTTCCCTTACATCTTTCTTTCCATTTTATTCTGACTTGCATTTATTAAATAATTATGAGTAATCATAATTTTTTAATATTTATGAATTAACAATTATAATTATACTAATTTTATAAAGATGGGGTAATGAGGCTAAATTGTGAACTGTATTTTGTTTAGCAAATAGAGTTGCATGGAATTATTTTAGTTTTCTATGCTTGGGCTAAATCCTGAGTAGGTTTCATTATTTGGGTTAAGAAATAAAAGCTTCACATGCACATGTTTTCAAGTACTCACATCAGGAACCTGATTCCTGGGAGGAAATAATCTTGTCAATTCACTGTCTTTAAACTCAAGCATTTGATGGCAAATATCACATATAAATTGTATAAGATTTTAAACTATACTTATTCCTTGCAATTTAAAAATTGATGATGTTTTATTTAACTGTATTTGGGGGGGCATATTTATATTAATTTTCTTAAAACAGGTCTTAAAATGGGTCTATATAAAATAATTCAAATCTATTGTTTTATGTAGACTATGCCCTCTTCGTGACTAAATATAAAAATAATTAGATAATGTTTATAGTGCTTATATGATCATGTTGTTTAATATGCATAATAATCTTGAGAAAAAGGTGATGTACCCATTTCACACCTGTCAAAACAAATAGTGAAGGAGGTTAATTAACTTGACCCTGGTTAAACAGATGGTAAACAGCTGGGATTTAAACCTAGGCCCCAGTAGTCCCAATCATGGTAAACATATGATGCTGCCTCTCTGGTTTAGCTAGTTATGCAAAGGAGAGAACTATTTGTTTTTTATGCCTTTAAACATTTTGTTTTTTAAAACTGTTGGATATGCACATTTTGGAATCAAATAAATAATACACTCCAAATCTTACTTTCAATAAAATGCTCATATAAGCAATTAGGAATTTCAAAAATTCTAATTCCATAAAAGGTCTGATATGGTTTGGCTCTGTGTCCTCACCAAAATCTCGTGCCTAATTGTAATTTCCATGTGTCAGAGGAGGGACCTGGTGGGAGGTGCTGGATCATGGGGGCAGATTTCCCCAAAGCTGTTCTTGTGATAGTAAGTTCTCACAGGACATGATGGTTTAAAAGTATGACACTTTCCCCTCACTCTCCTTCTCCTGCAGGCTTTGAAGATGGTGCTTGCTTCTCCTTCACTTCCTGCCATGATTAAGTTTCCTGAGGCCTCCCCAGCAATGCGGAACTGTAAGTGAATTAAACCTCTTTTCTTTATAAATTACCCAGTCTTAGGCAGTTCCGTATAGTGGTGTGAACATGTTCTAATAAAATAGCTAATTTCAAATACATTCTGCTTTGCTGTCCCCAGTATTAATTGTATAACTGACTCATAGAAGGAAGTAGATCCAAATGAAGCAGAAAATTTTTTCTGACCCCTTCCCAGGCAGGAACTGGAGTACACAGACACTAGAACTAGCCAGCCACTTTGTGCTAGCAGAGGTGGACTCTACTCACTCGATCCTCCTGTGCTCAGTCCCTCACAGGAGGGAGCACACAGGTCAGCAAGTGCAGGAGCCAGAGAGAGTGCCTTTTTGAGTGTTGGCAGGAGGAGCAAAACTCCATGTGGGCCCCATAGCAGCATCTAGTGAGGAGTACTCACGACCCCCAAAGCTCCCGAAGGAGTATTGTGGTCACTGCTCTCTTAGCTTTGCCATCCATGGATGGCTCAAGTGTTAAAAACCCAGTGGAGGGTCAGTGTGACAGCCTCTTGCATCCACACTTGTGGTACCCAAGCTCTTGTTCAGCATTCAGGAACAATCAGGTTGCACAAATGAATTGAAGGGTGGTGAATGCAGAGGATTTTATTGCTGATGAAAGTGGCTCTCTGTGGGAAATGGAGTTGGAAAGGTACCGGAACAGGAAGATAATCTTCCCCTGGAGTCTGGCCAGCATGGCCACATTCCTTTCCAAAGCCATGCTATCAAGGTGTCCCTCTGAAATCAAGCGCTTTTCTTGGACATCCAACCGTACTCTCCAATGTCCAGCTGCTTTTCCTATTTTCCTCCTCTTCTCCCTCTGCTGGCAGAGCCTGGGGTTTTTATGGGCATAGGATGAGGGGTGCGATAGGCCATGGCTGGTTTTGGAAAAGGCAACATTCGAGTGGGAAAACAGGGATATAAAGTTCTCACTTTGGGCTGTAATTCCAGGCTTGAGGGTGAAGTCCTTTGCCAGGGACCCACCCTCTTCTGCCCAGAATTTCCCTGCCTCCTGTCTCTATAACACACATCTCAACAATCTGTTTTGGATTTTTTTTAACACCAGGCATAAGGCAGTATGTATGCTGATAGTGACAATGGCTTTGCTCTCTCTGCAGATGTACGGGAAATAGTTAAGAAGCTACCACAAGGAGTTAAATGGGAGTGTCAGATAGTGATAGTAAAAGTGAGAAAAGCAGACAACCAGTAGCAATTGTGATAAAAGGTAAGTAGGGCAAGAGGATGTTGAAGGGAGGTGAAGAAGAAAGGAAAAATGCAGGAGGAGAAACATTTCAATCTCTAGTGGCCTAAGGCTGCAAAGTGGTTAAATATGAGGCCACATAAAATTTCTTCATTTTCTACCAGGCTTACTGGCGTTTTCTAACCCAAAGTAACTGGTTAAGCACCTTTACTCTAGGGGAGTAGCTCCCAAACCTGGTTGCCACACAGTATTATCTGGCAATATACTGCTAAAAAATGTTAATGCCTAAGATATGCACCTCATGTTTTGATTTAGTCCAATTTGGGATGAAGCAGAGAAATCCACTTTCTCATTATAATTAGAAATTTCATTTTTCTTCTGATGGCATAGGGAGCTTCAACTGTATGTTTAATAATTTGGTGACTGAGAAAGCCATCATTTTATTAACCCAAGATACTGTATTTTATGGCCTATCATCAAAAACTCCATCCAGGCTATATCTTGAAAGTAGGGCAAATTTGAGGTATTGTTTGCAGATTAAAGTTATAATTTAATGCTTACAAATTTAATATATAAACATCTTGGGTTTAATTACATTAATTACATTTATTAAATGTGGCAAATAATATTGACTAACAACAGGCATTTCTCCCTTTTCTACTTTGCTAACAGGACCTCAGTTTCATTATGTATGAGGTGATAGTGCTGTCAGGGAAGCTAGGTACTGGGACTGACCCACGAATCAACCAATTATGTAGACCAATTGCAGTATTCCTATTCCCTTTTTCCAGTGACTGGCTTAGGGGTGTGCTTCTGGCCAGTGAGATTAAAGAAGAAATATTCCAGGGTTTCCTCTATGATAAAAAGCTGGGGTTCTACAAGGATTTCCATTACTGGTTTTGGATGCTGTTTTGTGAGTTTTATCATACCTAGAGTTTGTGATGTTTGGAGTTGCTGCCACCTTCTTGAAATTATGGCATTAAAAACAGCCAATATAATGGAGGCACAAAGAATAAAAATGAAGTGAGCTATGTTCCTCGTGGATATCTTTTGGCTTGTTAACCGGTCCTGCTTCTGCTTATCTCTGAATACTTTCTGAGGAGAGATCACACATATTTTCATTGTTCAAGTCACTGTCAACAAGGTACTATTTTATTGCACCTGATTCATTGATTTATGCCTTTCCCTTTCTAGCAAGATGTTTTTTACTTAATTCCAGCTCACAGTTTTCAAGCTGGAGGGTACGGCTCTGATTACTCCTGTGCCACATGAGTTCCTTTGTCTTTCTTTTAGCATTTCAGCATTATCACGCTCACCTTACAGCACATTTTCCCCCAGGGTCTCAATACTTCCAACTGATGATTTCAGCAAGGTTATTTACATTTTCTTCAGGAGGAGTAGATTTTTAAAAATAAGATTCCTGGTGTTTTCCATATGTGCTGATTAAATGAGCAGCAGACCAAGGTGAGTTTATTAAAAACAGCAAGAATTTTAGCATGGAAGAAAAAGGCCAACAGTAGGGAGCACCACAAAATTAAAATTACAACTTAACCAAGCTGTGCTGTCAAAATCCAGTGATTTCTGTCTTTTGACTCCAGTGTGGGAACATGAGGAGGCTGAAGTGGAAAATATTATTTCTGGGGTCTGGAGACCAAAAGAGGCAAAATAATTCCTGGTTAGAGGAAATTAGTTCAGTTCAGCAGGGTCTGTATGTAAGCTTCGAGGGGCAGCAAGAGAGGGAGAGACCACGGAACTGATTAAAAAGATCCATCATTCCTGTATTCATGAAGCTTACTGTTGAAGGGAGAAACATGAGTATAAAATCAGTCAAACTCAAGGCAAAAATGTAGCCAACTCTTCAACAGTATCAGCTTTGGTACAAACCTGTGTTCTGCCATTAAGAACCTTGAGACTCTATAAAAAATAATTCATTTCAGGACTTCAAAATTAGAGGACCTAATGAAGAGTGATAATGGAGAGTCTTTAATATAATAACACGTGTAAACCTCTTAGTGTATTTCCTGGCCTATAATAAATATGCAATATATATCATATATTTGAAGTAAAAAAAAATCATAAACTACATGCATATTTATCTAGAACTAGAAATAAAGAAGGAGAATGGCTATTTGAGTTTCATAAATGATTAGATAATTGATTATTGGAGGCTTAAAACACTGATGAAAGGGGTACAATTTGGTCATACTGCTTAATTCCATAAAGAAAAGGCAAAACCAGAAAAAAAGAGAAAGATTAAGTCAGGTATATATTAATATATTAGTAAAGCTTTGTGCCATTAAAGTGCAAGGTGTTGTAAGGCGTATGATTTTTTATCTTCCTCATAAAGTTTCTAATTTTTTCCTTTATGACAGAATATTTTATAGACAATGCTTTTGAATTAGTAATTATTTTTGCTCCCCCAGAGACATTTGGCAATGTCTGGAGATGCTTTTAGTTGTCATAGCTGGCTAGAATTTGCCACTGCTGTCTACAGGGTAGAGGCCAGAAATGCTACTAAACTTTCTACCATAAACTGAAAAGCTTCACTACAACCCCCATCGAAGAATTACCTGGCCCCAAATATCAACAATGTCACACCTAAGAAACTCTATTTCTCTTTCACTGTAGATTCAAGACATACATATTGCCGGTTTGTTACATGCATATATTGCATAATGCTGGGGTTTGGGCTTCTAGTGAACTCATTACCCAAATAATGAACATAGTACCCAATACATAGTTTTTCCAACCCTTGTCTTCCCTAACCGCACCACCTTCTCTTTTGCAGTTCCTAGCATCTCTTGAAGAAACTCATTTTAAATTAATCCTGTTTGTTTTTAATAATAAGTGTTACTGAGATAGGAATGTGTGTCTGTATCTGTGTATGTGTGTGAATGCACGTGTTTGAATGCAAGAATAGAGGCATTCCACAAATATATAAATATTCTACAGGCAAGCAAAGAGAAAGAAAAAAAATGGAGCTTTGTTAATCATCCAGTGTCGTCTAGACTACAAGACCATTATTGGCATAGGATTATGTATTGTATTTAAATGGCAGATTCAGAACTAAAATCCAGGATTTGCTGCTGCTAAGTCAAGGCATGCTCCCTGAAATTGTCTCCTAAATATCAGTATTAAGATTAGCTATTTTTGTTTCATTAAAGCCTTGATAAACACATTCAATGTTTCTAAGATTTCCTGAAATACAGTAATGATATTTCCTATTTTAAGTTGTAGCATATCAAAAGCCATTGTTTCCATTTATGCATATTTTTATTGACTTTGGGATTCCCAATAAGATATAACTACATTTATAAATATTCTAGAATCTAGCCACTGTTGAATTTATAATACAAATGACACAAGCATATGATTTTAAGCATAACAAAACCTTTTCTTTTTGTTCTTCCTACTCATGTAATAAAAGGTTTTGTGCTAACTTTTGGTACCTTACTTATTGACTGTGTTTGCAAGTATAATCATTCTGAAAGAGAGTAGGTATTTTCTGTAACTGTGCAAGTTCTGACTTAGAAACAAAATTAATCAGTAGTTGTAATGTAACCTTGACCTTCTTTTAAAATATGTGCTTGTGTAAGGTATATTGTTTCGAATAATACAAAAGGGCAAGAGAGTACCTATACTCCACAGTGATACACAGCTTTATTAATTCAAGCTGTTTGTACTGCAGGGAATGAACGCCTACTCCTGAACTCTGCATTCTCCTCTTGAACCAAAGCAAAGAATTTCAGAGGCAGAGCTAGAGACGTTGCAGCCTCTTAGTGAAACCATGTTTCTCACGGACTTCCAGGGCTGCAGTCAGCTGTGACTGTGAGAAATTGAATACAAGCTTTGAATGGCGATCTCCCTTTTCCTGTCTGTTAGCAAAGATTACAAACTGTGCAGAGCCAACAGGAGCAGAGTCATAAGGGCATTCTTGAATGCCTACAGATCTGGCTATATATTAAACTCTTTGATAAAGCTCTCCATCACTGGAAACATTCAATACGTGAAATATTCAATATGGAATAACATGTATTTAAAGGGAATCAGTCATTGCATAAGTAGCAGTCATAGAAAATATCTAGCATTTCTTCCATGACTGGCATTTTTAATAAGGGTTTTATTCAACCTACCTTTCATTTTATGTATAAGCAAATATCACTAGCAAAAATAAATACACATAGAGAAAACAAAATGCACGTAAACCTTATTTTTTTAAAAAAAAATGGCTAATGTGAATGCTTACAATTGTTCTATAAGAATGAATTACAAAACCTTCTCTCTTTTTACCATAAATATTAATATGTTGAATAAATTTCTCTTGTTCAGGCTAGAATTAATAATATGCAAATTGTGTTTTATCTTACATTCCTCTATTTTTTTATGCTCTGTGCCATGGCAGGTGGAATAGTGCCCTTCAAAAGATGTTCATGTCCTCATCCCTGGAATCTTTGAAAATTTTATATTACATGGCAAAGGGGAATTTAAGTAGAAGATGGAATTAAGGTTAATGATTGGGTGACCTTGAAATAGGGAGATTATCCTGGATTAGCTGAGTGAGCCCAACTTAATCATGTGTCCTTAATTGTGGAAGAGGCAGGCTAAAGTGTCAGAGGGATGCTATGTGAGAAAGACTCAATCGGCCATTGTTCACTTTGAAGATGGAACAGGGCAACAAGCCAAGAGATGTGAGCAGCATCTGGTAACTGGAAAAGGCAAGAAAACAAACTCTTTGTAGAACCTTCAGAAAGGAACACAGCACTGCCAATACCTTGTTTCTAGCCAGGTGAGTCCCATTTCAGACATCTGATCTCCAGAACTATGAGAAAATAAATTTGTGTTCTTTTACAAAGTTAAGTATATTACACTTTATAAGAGCAGCAATGGGAAACTAATACGGTGCTAAATAAAAATCTCAACCCCGTTGAATCTGTTTAGTTGTATTTTTGGTTGCAAGTAAAATACAACTCAAACTAACTGAGGGAGAACCTCAGAAAGGACACATGCTTTTGAGAATTGGGGATGACTGGAATCATGAATTCAACACACATCCATCCTTTTTTTTCTCTTTCTATAGTCTCTGCTTCTCTATGTGTTATCTTCATTATTTCAAGCAGCCTTTCTGGACACGTGATTATAGGCAGCAGGCAGATCTCAGAGACAAAGCACCTTAGCTTCATCTCTAATTAGGATTTTCAACTGAAAAAGAAAAATTTCAGTTAAGAGCCCAAATGGATCATTATATTCTCTTGTCCAGGTGGCCAGATGGTTTATCGCTTCAAGCCTTTCAATAGGAGAACAAGAATGTATGGAGTGAGGGGAGTTTCCTAAAAGAATGCTGGTGTTTTACAACAATAAGGAAAGTGGTGCCTGCAGGTAAGAGCAGAATCTACAACACAGGGTTTCGTGTATCCTCAATACACAGAATGGAAACCAGAGCAATACTGCTGTCCGAATTGTAACAAGGATAGAGAGAAACCAGTGATTACATAAACTAGTAGAAATAAGAAAAGAAACATATATGTTAGGTCCAGGCACCCAAATTATATTTGAAAATTTATTTTAATGTTGAAGAAAATGAAAGTAATTGGAAACTCAAGTTTTAACATTTTGAGCTTTAGGCTATTACAGATTTCGTGTTTTGAAGTATTGTATATAAAGAGTAGCTAGATTTTGGAAACATTAGGTTACCTAGATTTAGGTAATGGTTTCAGGAATGATTGTAAAGAAGCAAATGTAATTTAGACAGTCTAATGTTTTCCATTCCATTTCATTACCAAAATGAATTTCATTAGATTTACATTTGGTTACCTTCAGTTTTAGTTTAAATTTTTATTGCATGAACTCTTCCTATGGTTGGAGTCTTCTAAAAATATTAGAATTGTACGTTTAAAACTATTGTTTTTCAAGACCTGATTTTGAAGTCCTCTCCCCCTACAGCAGCTGTTCTACTTACCTGTCAAACAATCCTCGGGGTATTATAACTCTTTAGTATTTTGAAGATAGGTAAAGAAAGATCATCTATTTTAGTAGATTTTAAAAGGGTTTTTTAAATATTCTTTGGCAATCCAATCCTAATTTATGAAACATTAAACCACAAATAGAATTGTCTCATTTAATGACAATTAGAAAGTCTATAGATTATTTTGTTAAGATCTTTATGAAAATATAGTAAACTATAATTCCTTTTTCAAAATTCTGAAATTCTAACTGTTTCAGATATAAAGTATTTCTCCAGAAATGTCAAATGAGTTTTACAAAAAATTATTGTTGAAAAGTAAATGTCACATGTCTAGCACAAATCAGTTTTCATGACCAATAATTATATATTCATCTTGTTCATTTTTAGTTTTTTAATTTATAAGCATATATGTAATTTGAAGTTTCATGTTAACCCCCCTAAATCTATGGAATATTATAGCTTTATCTAATGTTTGACTTTCTTTTATGTCACAAAATTAATTATGAACTTCATAATTTTTTGCATGATAAAACAGTATCAGCTTGGGAAATCAGAATATTTTCTAGTAATGAATCAAAACCTTACCTAGATATAGTTCGGACTCTTTTTGATAAACTATGTTTTAACACCAATGTACTGCTAAATTTAAACTAAGAGAGATGTAAGAGCTGTAAGAAAGTTCAACGGCTAAGTTGATACTTCTGTAGTAAGAAGAACTAAAAAAAAACATGGTTGGGTCCGGTGGCTCATGCCTGCAATCCCAGCACTTTGGAAGGTTGAGGCCAGTGGATCACGAGGTCCAGAGATGGAGACCATCCTGGCCAACATGGTGAAACCCTGTTTCTACTAAAAATAAACAAATTAACTGGGTGTAGTGGTACATGCCTATAGTCCAAGCTACTCAAGAGGCTGAAGCAGGAGAATTGCTTGAACCCAGGAGGTGGAGGTTGCAGTCAACAAAGATCACACCATGGAACTCCAGTCTGGGTGACAGAGCAAGACTTGGTCTCAAAAAAAAAAAAAAAGAAGAAAAAGAAAAACATGAGGATATTCAATGCCTTATTAATATTACGAAGAAATGCACATTAAATGTATCTGGCGACATTTTCTACAGAGACATATTATTTTATCTAGTGCTATTATATGGACACAGGAGCAATTTATTCAGAATTAAGTAAGGCCTCGCTTCCATAAACCTTTCAAATTGGTATACTGTCTATCAAGTAGTAAGCAGTATGATTTGAGCCACAGGGATTATGGGTGTGACTAATTGGACACTGGATCTTTAGAAATATTTTTTAAATGGGCTGAGTGTGGTGACTCACATCTGTAATCCCACCAACTTGAGAGGCTTGGACTAGAGAACCACTGGACGCCAGGAATTTGAGACCTGCCTAGGCAACATAGTGAGAATGGGTCTCTGCAAAAATAAAAATTAAGAAATTAACCAGGTGTGGTGGTGCATTCCTGTAGTCATAACTGCTTGGGAGAATCATTTGAACCCAGGAATTCAATGCTGAAGTGAGCTGTGACCATGCCCATGCATTCTAGTACTTCAGCCTGGGTGACAGGGCAAAACACTGTCTCAAATAAGTGAATAAATTGATAATAAAATAGCCTATGAAAGTAATATTTTATCTATACAACATACAAAAATTACTTCCTTCTTAAAAACTTCAAATCAAAAGCCAATAGCTTTCTCCCAGTTGCTACATTTGAAGAAATTCATAGACCCAGAACCCCATTAACTAAAGGCAGCTTTGATTTTCTTAAGTAGTTGTTATGAAAGTGTGGTCCTTTGTTCAACATCAGCATCACTTGGAAATGTATTAAAAATGCAGGTCGGGCGTGGTGGCCTGTAATCCCAGCACCTTGGGAGCCGAGGCGGGTGGATCACAAGGTCAGGAGTTCAGGACCAGCCTGGCCAATATGGTGAAACCCCATCTCTACTAAAATACAAAAATTAGCTAGGTATGGCAGCACTAGCCTGTAGTCCCAGCTGCTTGGGAGGCTGAGGCAGGAGAATCGCTTGAACTCGGCAGGCAGAGGTTGCAGTGAGCTGATATTGCACCACTGTACTCCAGCCTGTGTGACAGAACAAGACTCCATCTTCCAGAAGGCCCATGAAGTCCAGAAATACTATGTGAAGTTATTTCTTGAGTTCCTGAAGGAAAAGTTAAAATGGATACATTTGTCAAATGGCGTCATCTCTAGCTTGGTTCTCTGACTCTTAAAATGAGGGCTATTATTTCTGAAGGAGCCAGTGGAAACTAGTATGGATGAGACTGCCCATGCATACCAAAATATTAAACCAAAAAAAAATGCCACATTCCTGGAAATTTCTAGAGATCTTTGAGGCTGTTAAAAATTTGAAAGATGCAAAAATGATGTTCTTATCACACTGTTCTTTTACATTATCTGTTTCGTAAAAAATCAGATGAATCTTAGGTCATAACTATAACCACGTTTGAGGTCAGAAATATGGCTTCCTTGCTAAGTAATTCAACACTGTTTCTGGCACCGAGTAGCTATTAGGATCTGTCAAATTTGTTATTTTCATGCCAGTCAAATATTTTATCACAAACAGTGGTAGGGATAGAAATCCAGCTTAATCCTCATTTCTCAGGAATAGTTCAACTCTATTGTCTCATTATCTCACTATTGTACCTAATAACATTTTACTATGTTTTTCTTTTACTTTTTTATTTTTTACATTGACAGATAACGATGTATGTATTTATCTTGTACAACATGATGCATTACCTAACATGGTTGTTACTTTTGTGGTAACAACACTTTGTATTTACTGTCTTATTTTTCAATATGAAAAATTATTAACTATAATTACCAGGTTATAAAATAGATCTCTTGAAATTATTTCTCTTGTTAATTATATTTATTTTCCTTTCGGCATCACCTTTTTACCCCCAGTGCCAAACATTCAGCCCCTAAGATCAACTTATTTGGATTCTTCAAATATGTGAGATCATGAAGTATTTGTGTTACTTCTACAACTGGCTTCATAAGTTCCTCTAGCTTCATCCATTTTGACAAACACAACAAGATTTGCTTTTTATAGTTTAATAGTAAATAGTATCTCATTGTATATGTAGGTATATATATACCACATTTTCCATTCATTTATGGAAACTTAGATTGATTTCATATATTTGCAATTGTGAATAGACCTGCAATAAGCATATGTGTAAGTCCTACTGCTAGTAGTGGGATTGCTGCATTATATGGTAGTTCTAATACTAATTTTTTGAGAAAACTCCATACTAATTTTCATAATGGCTGTACTAATCTACATTACCACCAACAATGTGCAAAGATATTTTTCCCATGTCCTCACCAATACTTGTTTTTTGTCTTTTTGATAATAGACAATAAATATAAGAGGACATCTCATTGCAGCTTTGACTTCCATTACCCTGAAGATTAATGATGCTGAGCCTTTATTCATATATCTTTTTTGCATTTATATGTCTATTTTGGGGAACTATCTCTTTAGGTCTTTAGCTCATATTTTAATCAGGTTATTTGTTTTCTTGCTATTAATTTGTTTGAATAGCTTATATATTTTGGATATTAGCTGCTTATCAGTTGTAGAGTTCACAAATATTTTCTGCCATTCTGTAGATTGTCTCTTTATTCAGTTGTTTTTTGTTTGTTTGTTTTGTTTTTGCTATGCAGAAAATATTTAGTTTGATGTAATACTATTTATTTACTTTTGCTTTTGTTGCCTGTGTTTAGGGGGTTGTATTAAAGAAGTCATCATGGAGCTTTTTCTCTATGTGTGTTTTCTTCTAGCATTTTATCATTTCAGCCTTTACATTACATTTATAATCAATTTGAGTTTATTTTTGTAAATAATGTGAGATAAGGGTCTAATTTCATTCTTCTGCATGAGTATATACAGTTTTTCTAAAACAATGCATTAAAGAGATTATCCTGCCTCCTTTGCCAAAATTCAGTTAGCCGGAGATGTGTGGATTTATTCCTAGGCTTTTTATTCTGCTTTGTTGTTCTTAGTGGCTTTCTCACCTATGGCAGTTGTCTTCACACATTTTGGCCCTGGAGCACATAATGCAAATGTAAGAACCTTTAGCAAGGGCCAGAGAAAGAGTCCTTTGTCAATTGCAAAAGCCACAGGCAGAGGAGAGGAAGACCCAGCACTGTCTTGACTTCACTGGCAGTCACTCTGTGTCTGTTTTTATATCAGTTTAGTTACTGCACTTTGTAGTATATTTTAAAGACAGGTACTATAATGTCTGCATCTTTGTTCTTTATGCTCAGATTATTTGGGCTGTTCAAGGTATTTTGTGGTTCTATACAAATTGCAGAATTTTTATTTCCATTTCTGAGAAGAATGTCATTGGCATTTTGAGAGGTTTTATTGAATCTGTAGAATCCTTTGGATGGTACGGCGATTTTAACAGTATTAATTCTTCCAATCCATGAACAATGTATGTCTTTCCATTTATTTGTGTCTTCCTCAATTACTTTCATCAGTGTTTTATAGTTTTTAGTGCAGAGATCTTCCATCCCAATAAATTTATTCCTATGTTTTTAGTTATAATAAATAGAGTTTGCTAATTTCTTTTTATATAGTTCACTGTTATTATATAGGAACACTACTGAGTTTTGCATATGTATTTTGTATCCTGCAACTTTACTGAAATCACTTTTTGGTTCTAACAGTTTTTTGATGAAGTCTTTAGGGTTTTCTATTTATATTATCATCTTGCCGGCAAACAAGGACAATTTAACTTCTTCCTTTACACTTGAATGACTTTGTGAAAGGAAAATAAAATCTTGGGATCCCAATTCACTATACCAAAAGAAATAATTAAACTGAAAGCTGAGTCAGGCAAGAAACTGCCTTTTGTTCCTAAAGAGAAAGCTATAGATAAAAGGTTAAATATCTCCACAGATAGTTACTTTATGATAAGTTTATCTTATGTAAAGTGCTGGCTTACTGAGCACTAGACACTAGATGAATATATAATTGCTTATTCCCTTACCTGTTCCTTTTTCCTTATGACATGTGAATTACTACACATTTCTTCTTTTCCTTCCAGCCCACTTTTCCTCTTTAAATATCAAGGCCCTCAAAATCATCTTTGGAGAAAGGCACAGATCTCTTTCCTAGACATGTACTTAACCTTGGCTAAATAAACTCCTAAACTGATTGAGACCTGCCTCAGATTATATTTGCTTTACAACCCTTATTTCTTCCTCTCGCTTACATTTTCTGGCTGGGGCCTCCAGTACCATATGGTGTAGAAGTGATGACAGTGGGCATCTTTATCTCATTCTGGATCTTAAAAGAAAAGCTTTCAACTTTTTCCCATCGAATAATGATACTGTATGTGGATTTGTGACATATGATCTTTGTTGTCTTGAGGTACATTCTGTCTACACCTAATTTGTTGAGAGGTTATTGAAAGAGTGTTATATTTTTTCAAAGGTGATTTTTGCATCTATTAAATTGATCATATGATTTTTGTCCATCAGTATGTTAATGAGATGTATTACATATATTGTTTTACATGTGCTGAACTATCCTTGCATACCTAAGATTCATACAATGTGATCTTGTGGGAATGGTCTTTTTAATGTCCTTTTAAATTTGTTTTGGCAATATTCTGTGGAAGATTGTTGCATCTATGTTCACTAGGAACATTGATCTGTGTATTACTTTTTTTTCATGCTGCTGATAAAGACATACCTGAAGCTGGGCAATTTACTAAAGAAAGAGGTTTACTGGACTTACAGTTTTCATGTGGCTGGGGAGGCCTCACAATCATGGCCTAAAGTACAGGGCATGTCTCACATGGTGGCAGACAAGATAAGAGAGCTTGTGTAGAGAAACTTCCTTTTTTAAAACCATCTTGTGAGACTCATTCAATATCGCAAGAATGCTGCAAGAAAGACCCACCCCCATAATTTAATCACCTTTCACTGGTTTCCTCCCAGGACATGCATGACAACCTGTAGTTTCCCTTTTTTTTTTTTTTTTTGCAATGTTGTCTGGCTTTGGTATCAGGGTGAGGCTAGTCTTATAAATTGAGTTTGGACACATTCCTACGTTTTAGATTTTTTTTGAAAGGCCTTTAGAAAAATTGTCATTTGCTCTTTAAATATTTGATAGAATGCAGCGAAGCCACCAGGTGCTGGCCTTTTTTTTTGATTTTTTAAGTCCTTTTTATTACTAATTTAATCTTCTGACTCATTATTGATGTGTTAAGATTTTATATTCTAATTCAGTCTTGATAGGTTTCATGTTTCTATAAATTTATCTCTTCTAGGTTATCAAATTTTTGATGTGTAATTATTAATAGTCTCATAATCTTTAATATTTCTGTAATATGAGCTGTAATGTCTTCTTTACATTTCTGATGTTCGTTAGGCCAGCTAAAGTTTTGTCAATTTATTTATGTTTTCAAAAGCCAATTCAGTTTCATTAATATTTTCAATTTTTTTCTGTCCTCTATTTCATTTATTTTTGCTGCGATCTTTATTAATTTCTTTCTTTTATTAACTTTGGGCTTACTTTGTTCTTGTTTTTCTAGTTTCTTCAGGTACAATATTAAATTGTTTCTTTGGGATCTTCTTTTTTGGTGTGTTTATTACTAAAAACGCCCCACTTAGAACTGCTTTTGCTGTATTTCTTAGGTTTATATATGTTGTGTTTCCATTTTCACTTGTCTCAAGAATTTTTAAAATTTTCCTTTTAATTTTTCATTGACCCATTGGTTGTTCAAAAGCCCATCATTTATTTTTTAGGTTTTTTGAATTTCTCCTTTGAGATTAATTAATACAAAGTTATTAATTTTTCATTTTGTACCATGGTGATCAAAAAGATACTTACTATACTTTCAATCTTTTACATTATTTTAAAACTCTCAGACTTGTTTTATGCCCTAACACATGATCTTTCCTGGAGAATGTTCCATGTGCCATTGAGAAAAATATAAATTCTGTAGCGACTGGATAGAATCTCCTGTATATGTAGTTGAAGTCTGATGTTTTTGTATTGATTTTTTTTATTTGGACAATTGGTCTATTGCAGCAAATGGGTGTTGAAGTCTCCTACTATAATTGTATTTTAGTCTATCTTTCTCTTCAGACCAATTTATGTTTTCTTTATATATTAGGCTCTGATGAGTTCATATATATTTATAATTGTTTTATCTACTTGATGGATGGAACTTTCGTTTTTATATAATGATGCTTTTTTTTTTTTACAATGTTTGACTTAAAGCCTATTTTATCTAGTATAAATATAGCTATCCTGATCTCTTTTGATATCTATTTGCATGAAATATTTTTTATCATCTTCTCACTTTAAGTCTATGTGTGTCCTTACAGGCATATATGTTCTTGTAAGCAGCATATAGTTATTTTTGTTACTATTTTTAAAATTCATTTAGCTTCTCTATGTCTTTTGATTGGTGGATTTAATCCATCTACAGTCAAGATTATTGTTAATGGATAAGGACTTGCTACTGCCATTGTATCTACTGATTTCTATTTCTTTTGTATATTTCATTATTCTTTCTACCTTTCTATGTAGATAAGTTATTTTCTCTAGTGGTATGTTTTGATTGATCTGTGTGTGTGTGTGTGTGTGTGTGTGTGTGTGTGTGTGTGTGTCTGTGTAACAGGTTTTGGTTTTGTGGTTACCATGAGTCTTAAACATTTTATAGTAATAGCAGGCTTTTTTTCAGCTGATAATAACTTTGATTTTAAAAAAAACTACACTTTTACTTCATTCCTCCCAACATTATGAAGTTTTGATATTATATTTTGTATCTTTTTAAATTGCATATCCATAAAACATACTGTAACTAATATTTTAAGTTTTGTCTTGTAGCATTAATATTAAAGACATAAGTAATTTATATACTATAATTTCAGTATTAGATAATTCTGTATTTGTCCATGTACTTTTACCAGTGAAGTTTATGCTTTTAGATGTTTTTGTGTTTCTCATTAGCAACCTTTCCTTTCAGATTGAATAACTCCCTTTAGCATTTCTTGTAAGAGAATTTTGGTTGTCATAAATTCTCTCAACTTATGTTTTATATTAATTATGTCTCTCTCCTTAATTTCTGGAGAGCATAATATTCTTGGTTTCTCCTAAGGTTTCTGCTAAGAAATCGTATTGAAACTCCCTTACATGTTATCTGCTTCTTTTGTCTTGCCGATTTCCAGATCCTCTCTTTGTCTTTGATATTTGACAGTTTAATTATAGGATTTCTTAGAGTACTCTTATTTGGATGGAATAGAATTAGAGACCTTTGACCTTCCTGTCCCTGGACAGTTACATCTTTCTGCAGGTTTGGAAAATTTTCTGCAACTATTTCTTTAAATAAGCTTTCTATGTCTTTGACTGTTTCTTCTTCAACTTCTCTGACTCAGAAAAAATTACTCTTTTATGCTGCCCCATTAATTCCATAAGATTTCCTTATTCTTTTTTATTCTTTTTTTTCTCTTGTCTCTTCTATTTTCACACATCCTTTCTTCAGGTTCACAGATATTTTTCTCATGTTTGATAAATTTTGTTATTGATGCTCTCTATTCCACTTTGCATTTCATTTATTGTATTTCTTAGCCCCAACATTTTTGGGTTTTTAGTTATTATTTCAATCTCTCTATTAATTTTCTCAATCTGGTCACATTGTTTCCTTATTTTGCTAATTTTTTTTCTATGTATTTTCTTGAAGTTTGCTAAGCTTCCTAATAGTATTTATTTCGAATTCTTATTCAAGCTGTTACTACATCTCAGAGTCTAACTCAGTTACTTGCACTTTACTTTGCTGGTTTGGTGATAACACATTTCCCTAATTATTCTTGATCCTCATGGCTATCTGTCAATGTTTGCATATTTCAAGAAGCAGATGCTTATTCCAGTTTCCACAAACTTTCTTTGTCTGGGGCAGACCAGAAGCTTAGGATAGATTCAGCCCGCATGGCACTGCCAGAAGCCTGGGATACACTAAGGCAGGCATGATGCTGGGACACAAAGTCACGAAGCTTAGTGAGCTGCCTGTTGCTGAGGGCTGTCTGGGACCCAGGGCCACTGACATCAGCTCAGCAATGGTGCAGGCCAGGGGCCGAGTTCTCCAAAAAAGCCTGGCACCTGGGGCTGTGTGATCCCACCTGGCATCAAGTCAGTTATAAACAGTTACTCCATTTGTTCTGAACTGGAAAGTAGGGTTGTGAATGTCTGCCAGTGCCGGGTTTTACTGTGCTGGGCCTAGTGAGTCCAAGACAAAGTCCTTTGCTTGCTTCTCTCTCTCTCCCACAAGTGAATGATACCTCTTCCCATGCTGTGCTCCCTGTGATTGGGGGAGGGGTGACACATATGATGTAATACTTTTCTTCTTACTCTCTTCAATGCATAATTTCTTATTATTGTGCTATAATCGGGTACTGTGATCTCTCACCTGTGTTCCTTCACTATTGGGAAAATATTTTTGCATGTCAATAGTTGTTTAAGTTGATTTTTATGATTTTATACCTTCACAGATTATGAAAATAAGACACATCTGGTCCTTGTGCTAGAGATCTTGAGATTCTTTCAATGACTAATGGAGTTTTGTGTTTCTCATTATGGAGAAGGGAGAGAAGAAGAAAAAAAAGAAAGAAGAATAAGGAGGAAGAGGAGAAGGAAAGAAGAGAAGGAGGGGAAAGAAAAGGACAAGCTGATGTATTTTTTTTATTTGATAAATAGTTGATTCATGTCAAATGAAATAATACTGTTTCTTAATGTAAGTAAAATAATGAGCATAGATATTAAAGAGTAAAAGAGAAGGGCATATCTATTGTTAGACTTTTGCTCGTCTCTTCCCTAATCTGCTTGTTATAAGGGAGAGGAGCAAGTTTTTAACTACCGAATGTTTTATTTTGCAGACTCCAGTATTAACTTTTTACTGCAGGGTATCAGCAAAATATTAGACGCCAATGTATCCCAATTCCCTCTCTACATCAGCTAACTTTTCTGGCAGTCTTTGTTTGTCCTTTATAATTTCAACTCCCACTCTCATCAGCAGGTTAAGCTGCTACGTTTCTTGCTTCTTTCAGTTGATCAAGACTTCTGGGATACAGAAACACCATTATTTTCATATGCCTCTCACGAAGAGGCAAAACTAGTAGGATCTTGTGTCTTTTTTGTTCTGGATTATTTTATCAGCTCTTATATAACTTTCAAGTTCTTCATCACCTATTTAAATGCAAACATTCCTTCAGCAACAATTTGTTTAAAATATTTTACCCCAGACAATGACTGAATAAATCTTGAGAAGTATGGTCATTTCCCTATAATGCAAGAGCTTCAGGAGATTTCAACCCAGGGTTTTGTTTTATTTCTTTTTTCACTTTTATTTTTAGAATGAGGTGGTTGTTATGTGCAGGTTTGCTACATGAGTAAATTGTGTGTCACTGGGGTTTGGTGTCCAAATGATTTCATCACCAAGGTAGTAAGCACAGTACCCAATATGTAAATTTTCCACCCTCACCCTCTCCCACCCTCCACCCTCAAGTAGACCCGGTGTCCATTGTTCTCTTTTTTGTATCCACCTGTACGCAATGTTTAGCTTCCACTTATAAGTGAGAACATGTGGCATTTGTATTTCAGATAAGAAAAAATTCACCAAAATAGACAGAGACATACTTTAAAAGGGATTTGGGTATCATTACATCTGTAGTGGGGGTTCTTTGTGCTACTTCGTGTAACTTCTGCCTTCATTCTGTTGAGAGGTATTTGAGGGGTACAGGTAAACTTTCTGGGGTCAGCACAAGAATTAGTATATAATAATGCCTTTCCATTCTAAATGCATGTATATGTTTATAGTAAGAAAATGTATGTGCTTTATCCATTGTTACATCTTTATAAGATATATTTCCAAAATTTATCTAATAGTAGTATTTTCCTTTAGGATAGGAACTCAATTTGCCCTTATGGTAGTTGACACATATACTTACTTGGATTCTTTTCTTCTCTCCGGTGTGTAATGCTGTATTAGTTTGCTGAGTCATCATATAAAAGTACCACACACTGGATGGCTTAAATAACAGAAATTTATTTCCTCAGTTCTTGAGGCTGGATGTCTGAGATCAAGGTTTCACCAGGGTTGGTTCCTTATACGAGACCATGGAAGAAGAATGTTTCAGGCCTTTCTTCTTGACTTTATGTAAACGGCCGTCTTCTCCCTGTGTCTTCACATCTTCCCTGTGTGAGTGTTTCTCTTCATGCCTAAATTAGCTATTCTAATGAAGACATCAGTCTTACTGAATTAGGGCCCACCCTAATGGCCTCATTTTACCATAATTACCTCTTAAAGTTTGTATCTTCAGATACAGTCATTCTAAGTACTCAAAACTAGTATTTCAATATATGAATTTTGGGGAAACATAATTCAGTCCATTAAAAATGGAGGCAGCAATTGTTCCCCAGAGTCATATTCCTTTCTGTAGCAAAGACACAATCAGGGATCATGTTATCTGGCCTACCTTTCCATACCTATATGTGTGGCCTTATTACTAGTCCTTAGCAAAGAATGCTATGAGAAAGGGCAAGTATTACTCCTGTCCAAGGTTTTAAGGAATTATCTGTGCCTCCTTTGTTTCCTTTATCTCTTTTTGTGAGTTTCATAGTTAGAATGAAGAGGCCCTAACCTAGGGGATTTGGAGCCACAAAAAAGAACTGGAGGAAAGTATACATTGTACGGACAAAAACCAGCCAATCTACAAGCAGATATATTAGCATTGACTGTTATAAGGCTATTATAAAGACTTGTTTGTAGTCTGCTATGCCTCAAAAATGTTGGCATTTAATATCACATAGCTTTCACCTAATTCATAAATAGGTAGAAGAAATGGTGGAGGGAGCAGAGGTGTTATCAGTTTAGCAGGTATGTTGCAGAGGATTAGGGATTAGCAACTTTAGATTGAAAAGTTGAAGACTTTTATTACTTAGTGGTTAAATAGCTGAGAAAACTATAGCTATCCGTAATAATTCTGAAGACAAACCATGTCCTACTTAAGACAAACCATGTAGTCTTAGGGAAGTGTTTGGAAAAAGTGAGAATGTTCATGTTTGTTAACTTTTACTTAATATAAATGTTTACATTACATTAACTAATTACTGTAGTAATTAATTTAATTTAAAAGTAGTGTTCTGGGAAAAAGTATTAATTTATTGAATATTGAACTAAAATGCCTTCTTTTACCAGCATAAAAGTAGTGTTCTGGGAAAAAGTATTAATTTATTGAATATTGTTCATTTTTATAATTTTCATCTAAAATATTTTCATCAATCAAAATTCAGTCTTCAATGTAAAATGGAAAATTTAGGAAGGAGGAACAAGTAAATGAGATAAGAAATGTGGACAGCAAATTCAGTTAACAATACATTAATTAAACAAAAGTTTAATTAATTAAACATAAATCACATTAAATGTTTTAAAGAGGTGTTATTAAAAAAGAGAAAAGAGTCTCCAAAGCCTATTATTCTATATGCTATGACCATGTAAATGCATTATTTAGCTCCCATTTATAAATGAGAACAAGTAATGAAATTAAAAATAAAATTAAAAAGAGAGATGAAAGTTGACTAATTCAGAACAGTGGTAGAAAAAAAATAGTGGTGAGAAAGTTGAAGCTACACAATTTGGGGAAAGCCTAAAGCTTCCAGTTACTAAGCAGTAAGAGGTATTACTAGAAAAGGGATTTGCATGGCAAAGATCCACTAAGATTTCTTAAAGAGAGCATATCAATCATTTGGTAAATATTAAATTAGGAAACTTTTCTTCCCATCCATGCTAATTATTTCGCTTTCCATGAGGATTAAAAAGAACCAGGCTTGAAAATTAAACCAGAAGAAAATTTTGGTATGTTTATTCACATGTAATTGACTAATAGCAATAGATCAGAAGTCTATTAAGCTTCGCAGAGAATAAAATTAACAAGGAAAATAAAAAAAGAAACAAAAACCTCATCTAAAAGTACTGCAGTTCTAAAACCTTCCTAGGTACCTAAATCTTTGCAACTGAAGGAAACACCACTCTCCCACACAGGATATATTCCTCACTACCCAATTCAGAAGTAATCATCAAGGATATTGTGACATGAAGATTGGAATCAAGTGCCTACAAAGAATGCCAGAGATCTTAAGCCTAATAAAAAAGATCCCCCCTTTCCTAGCACAGGAACTGAAAAGGAGTTTATTATTGCCAAAGACCAACATGTATGTATGACTACTATACGTCTCTTATTCTTCTATTTTAACATAGGCTATTTTTTTTAAACCAAGATTACGTTGTCCTTAGTTTACCACTGCACGTTGTGGGAGTTGGGTAAGAGGCAGGTAATTTATTTTTAGTTTATAAGTTTCCAGATGATGTGATACCAAATTTGAACATAAATAGCAGGCTCTAGCTGAGATATTGGACTTTGAAATATAAGAAGAACCTGGGATAGACATTGGTTTTCTTTTTTAAGGGAACAAGAGAATATAGTGTGTGAGTTTGAATAAGACTGCAAATGATTTTTTTATTGACCAGGAGGACAGACTGTGGAAGAAAAGACTGATTGTTCCTCTTTAAATTCATCTCCTCTCTATCCTGAATACATAGCTACATTATATCTCTCAGGATTCCTTGGAGTTAGGCGAGACCATGTTACAGTTTTGCTGCCAATGGAATTTTGGCAGAAGTGATAGGTACAGCTTCCAGGTCTTGCTGAAACATCTATGCAATAGTATCCAGTATCTTTCTCATTCCACCAATTGGATATGGATTTACAGAGTTTCTGTCAGCTGGGTCCTTGGATTTTTTAAAAAATTTTTTGTAGCAACATCACTCTCCCTTCCCCTTAATTGACCAGAAATAACCATATTGTACTTTGATATGAGTAAGAAATGACTTCAATTTTGTTAAGCTACTGAAATGCAGACAATGACTACAAGTAGAGTAGCTAGCACAGCTTCTCTGTTAGGCTCCACTCATTTTAGTTCAATGCCCTCTTTTACCAGTATAAATGTAGCGTTCTGGGAAAAAAAGTATTGATTTCTTGAATATTGTTCATTTTTATAATTTTCATCTAAAAAATATTTACTTAATCAAAATTCAGTCTTCAATGTGAATTTTTGTAACTAATGATGTTTCAGTGATAAGAAAATGTAAATGGAAAACTTATGAAGCAGGAACAGGTAAATGAGATAAGAAATGTGGACAACAAATTCTGGTTTTATTTAGGGTCCATGTGGTCATTAGCTATAGGTTATGGTAGCAACCGAGTAAATCTAGTCTTGTCAACAACTCATTTAAGAAGTTATCCTTACATTATACTGTATCTGAGGATGAAATGGTTAGATATGAAGGAATAACCATCTACATTGTACTTTCCTGACTGCCTTTTATAGGTGATGTGGTGCACACATTTCCTTAAGTGAACAGATGGAACAGATTAGGGTTAGGAATAGGACTCATTTCTCTCTAGGTGTATCCAGCTTTGTATATTTCTGGCAGGTGGATAGATATAGTAAGTGTTCAGTAGTGACAACGTATTAGGCATTCTGCTTTCTTTTTCAGTAAGCCTATCCTCCAGTGATTGTATGTTAGATTATCTTCAATATTTCTTTCACCAATATTTTGAAACTGGTTTGCTTTTGCAACTGGTGTCTCCATTGTGAAAGTTCCATTTAAGGGATTGAGTAGCTGGGAAAATAAATTTTGAGTCTAATATTTTTTTCTTTACCTGTAATGCAAGCTCCTGGCCTTATTGAATTCTCTTTATTTGTGGTATGCTTTGTTATGTGTCTGAACTGTGATATAAAAATTAAGTCTTCTTATATTTGAAAACATGACTTTTCTTTTCTCCCTTATTCTCTCTTTTATTATTTTCTTGTTACCTGAGCAATATACAGGTTTTGCTGGGTGTCACCAATGCTCTTCCTCTGTAGGATATTGCTAATGATGCTGCAACAGATGTGTTGTAATTCTCACAGTAACACAAGAGAGCTGTGTGGTCTGGAGAGATGAAATGTACAGAAACAAGTTGGAATCCACAAGAAAGTAAGGAGAAGGTCACATCAACCAAATGTTACATTTTCTAAAAGGAACCAGTATTATATCCTTACGTGCTGCCCAACAGACTTAAGAGAAACATTAATTCAAATATTAATTCATATTCATCTTTTTTTCTCCAATGTGGTGACCCAGAGATAAAGAAACAATACTACATTTATTTTCTTTATCTTGGTAGTAAACTATTAACTCATTCATATGCTTTTAAGGTATTTATGAAATATATCACTTTTTTCATAGATCCATAGGCAATCAATTAAATTTTTCATTTTAAAGATTAAAATATTGGCTAATTCATGTTTAATTATAAAGTGCATATGGAATATGTCACTATTTGTCATGGATCCATATGTAATAGGTTTTATTTTTAAATTTGGAAGATAAAAATATTAAGACTAGAAAAGTTGTTTGTCCCAAGATAACTGCCTGAATTAGAGGTAGACAGCGAATTGGAACTCAAGTCTTTTGCATTTGTGTTTACTAGTCTGTGAATCCAGAAAGCTTATTTAAAATCTATTTAGGGTGGGGTGTGGTGGCTCAACCAGCACTTTGGGAGGCCAAGGTGGGTGGATTACTTGAGGTTAGGAGTTTGAGACCTGCCTGGCCAACATGGTGAAACCCCATCTCTACTAAAAATACAAAAATTAGGCAGGTGTGGTGGCACGTGCCTGTGGTCTCAGCAACTTGGGAGGCTAAGGCAGGAGAATAGCTTGAATCTAGGAGATGGATCTTGCAGCGAGTCAAGATCACACCACTGCACTACAGCCTGGGTGACAGAGCAAGACTGTGTCTCAAAAAAAAAAAATCTATTTAGGCAATGACTACAAAAAGCTCATTTCAAATGTGACATCTTTCTGTGGTATTTTTATCTTCTTTCTAATATTAATGCAATCAAATGTAGCATAACAATAGTTGTCTTTTCTCTGCAAATAACAATATGCTGTCAGAATGAGTGTAGCATAAATCTCCATTCAAAGAGTATATGCCAACACAATGTCATTCATACAAGGAAAAAATTCTCTGGAGCATAGGTTGACATAGCAAAGAATAGATTGAAGTAAAAATTGCCTGAATGAAATAGCTTCAGGTGTTTGCAAGATGAAATATTTTTGGCTATTTTTATATTGTGTTTGTACATAAGTGTTTATTGTATTTTAAACATTTCTCTTTGCAATCAGTAACTGTGGCTGAATTATAATCAAGGCTTTGACATTCATTGACATGAATTGTTTAAAAGTGTAAATTTATACTCTTTTTTAGCCTAAGAAATTTAGGTATCCATTGTTTTATTTTGAACAAACTAAATTTAAGTGAAACAGCTCTGAATTGAAAGAGCTAAGACACTGCTAACATTTTGCCTTTCCACATATTTACTTATCATAGATGAAGAAACACGTTTAAATTTAGATAATCTTATACTAACAGCAATAAAATCTTATCTTCTCAGAGGCACAACCAATTCACCTTGTTAACTTTTTCTAAGACCAACAGTAAAATTCAATAAGGTTCTATTTTGTTTCCTATAAACAAAAAGCAAATAGGTCTTCAAATTTTATTCATAGATGTTGAGAGAACCATACAAAAAAAAATCCTGTAAATTCCATGTGGAATACGCAAAGCAGTTACATAAAATTTTAAAGGTAAATAACACTAAACCATAGTTCTTAGTTTATTTAGACTTCATATTTTCAAAGATTTAGTGGGAAGAACAGGAAAAACAGAAAAGTTACCATGAAGATAAAATGTTTAAATTTAGTGTGTGTGGAGGTAACCATGAGGCCTGTATTAGTCTCTTCTCCTGCTGCTAATAAGGACATACCTAAGACTGGGTAATTTATAAAGGAAAGAGGTTTAATTGACTCAGAGTTCAGCTTGGCTAGGGAAGACTCAGGAAACTTACAATTATGGCAGAAAGGGAAGCAAACATGTCCTCCTCCTCCTTCACATGGTGGCAGGAAGGAGAGGTGCCAAGGAAAGGGGGAAAAGCCCCTTATAAAACCATCAGATCTCATGAGTATTCACTCACTATCACAAGAACAGCATGGTTCATTAACTCCCACAACACATGGTGATTATAGAAACTACAATTCAAGATAAGATTTGGGTGGGAACACAGCCAAACCATATCAAGGTCTGTTGACATAGGTTGACATACAGTATTCCTAAGAATTCTTTTCAGAAGTTATTCTGCATATTTATAAATAACAACATCTACATTCAGTGAGAAGACCATAATTACTCTGAAGTTTTAAGTTTCAGTGAAAAAACATGTAAGGGGATATTTTCCATGTGTACAATAGTGATGTTATGTTTTATTTGTTATCATCTATGTAATACAAAAGGAGTAACATGTAAAGTTTATTTTTACCTTCTATTTCAGTCTATTATAGTCCTGACGTAGATGGTTTCCAACAGTCCTCTAGGTCTTCCTTACAATGTGTCTTGTAAGGAAGACACCTTCAAGTCTTGCTCAATATTAATAGTGCAAAGAAATTGTTAAGGGAAAACAAATAGAAAAATCAACTTGGAACATGAATTTTAAAATCATGAAGTGAGAAAGAGGGAAATGAATGAAGTATGCCTCCCTAGGATCATGCTACCATTTTGTTTAACTCTATCCATGTGGAATAAAGCCCACATTCCAAATCCTCCATTGCTTTACTTGTAATTTTTTGTCTTCTGTGTTTTCTCCAAAGGATCAAAGCCAATGCATGTCTGCTTTCCTGCAAGATAAATTTGCCCTCACTTGTCTGGAAGGATTTGCATTTTAAAAAGTTGTGCCATGTAAGAATTATTGCATTTGGTTTGGGAGAATTGAAGATGAACTGGCTGGAAACCAGACGAACATTCCTTTAAAGTTTTCATCTTGTTGATGAAAACTATAGTCAAAATACAACACAATATGTAAAGGAGACATGTTCTTTATGAACTTTTTATATTTTGTTAAATATAAGCAAAACGAAAATTCAAGCAATGCAGCTAGATGAGTATTACATACATGGATTCTGAATCCAGTCCTTCATGGTTTAAATCTTCATTTTGCCACCTACTAGCTCTTTGCCCTGAAATAATTTCCATGATATTTGTCAACCTCAGTTTCCTCACATGCAAAATGAAAATAATAATATGTCTACAGTACAAACTAAATATAGAAAATCATAAGCACTGTTTAGATGTAAGCTGTGTGTTTTCAAAATAATGTCCTGCATAGTATGTTAATAGTAAATTATGCAAAACATATTAAAGTATATTTATGAAGCAAAAGAAGCATTTTAATTAGTTATATTTAAGACCTGTTTCAGTGTGGACCTATGTGATATATAATATACTGCATGTTCTATTCAAATCGAGATATAAAATTATTAAATGGATGCTACTGTCCAACATTTAAAAATCATATTTTTTTATATTATATAATAATTTTGTCTTAGTTTTCCCAACTCAAATGATCATCATCTCCACTCAGGTGAAACAGTTTGAGTTTTCAGGACCCGCATTCCCAGAAATCACAAAACTTTATCGAATGGCAACTTTTTCTTCTTTCTTAATTAGAAATACTCCCCCCTTGTCTATGAATAGCTTCTTACCTTCCTGTGCATGTCAGTTTAAAAATCTCTTCAAAAAGACCTTTTTATGACCTTAGCTTAGGAACTATCATCCTTTGGTTTTGTTTAAAAGGCTTGTAAAAAACTGATATTATCATATACATTCCACTGCACATTTGTTTTTTATGTTTACCACCATGAACATATTGTAGTTTTGATCTTCATCCTTATCTTCCCGGGGGCTAGCATAATGCCAGGGACAAAGTAAATGCTCAACAAATATTTGTTGAATGAATGAATACTGTCAGCTAGTTTTGATTGCTATTCTTACAGTGCAATATTTTGTTTTGGTTGTTTGTTTCTATTAGATTTCATCCAGAAAAGTATTTTATCTTATATTCAGCATTTTTATCTAAACCTGGACTGCTATTTCTCTCTTTGGTATTTTTGCGGTTGTTGTTTTGTTTTTCTCCACTGAACTTAGGTTCGGTGCTGCTGATCTAAGTTAATTGACGTTTTTACTTTCAAGTGACCTAGAAATCAAAATAATTTATATGTGCCAGAGAAAAGCCCTTTTTTAATCCAGAAAAATGAAAGTTAGATACAAAAACAGAATGCTCACTTGATGGAAAAATTAGAAAATAGCTCTTTTTTAAAGTATAACATTATCTTCATTCTTATGACAGCTTTCATTAATTTAAAAAAACTCTGCCAATGGCTGCCACTTTTTATTGAACTGCTGCCTATTATAACTCAATGTTTAATTATATACATTTTACCAAGTGAAGGTTAAATAGTGAATCTATAACTGTACATGGGTTCCATGCCAAAACCACAACAACAGTAATGATCTGTTCTCTTGTTTCTACAGTTTTCTAAGTATTTCATTAGGGAAAAAGTCTTTCAATGTGCTTCTGTGGCTTTCCTTCTATTGCTTATTTTTTTAACTATTTACTTAACTAGATGCACTGCACATATCTAATTATTTACTTAACTAGATGCAATATGCATACCTAATTATTATCGTGAAGGGCAAGGTCAATCCAACGTCGTGTTCATTCTCTTCTTGTGTATCTATTTATATGCTACCTTTTCAACCATCCATGCTAATACACAGGAGCAGTGATGCAGAGACATTATGTATTAATTTGCTAGGGATGTCATAACAACGTACCACAAGCTGGATAGATTGAACAACAAAATATCATCTCACAGTTCTGGAGGCTAGATCAAGGAGCCTTCAGGCTTACTTGCTTCTGAGAAATATGAGGGAGAACCTGTTATATGCCTGTCGCGGCTTCTGTTAATTGGTTAGAAATCTTTGACATTCCTGGGCTTGTAGACACATCATTCCATCTTTTCTTTCATGTTATTATGGCATTCTGTTTGCGTACATGTTTGTCTCTTCGAATTTCTCATTTTCATAAGGCCATCAGTCATATTGGATTAACGGCTTTCCCTACTCCAATAAAACCTCATCTTATTACATCTATAACAACCCTATTTCCAAATAAATTCATATTTTGCAATATTGGAGGTTAGAAATTTATCATATGAATTTTTTGGTAAAACAATTTAACCCATAGAATATTGTGCAATTTTATAACTGATATATAAACATAAGACACTCAGATTGACTTTATCTGATAAAAGGATGCTCTTTAAAGAATGCAAAAATGCACAACAATCATCAGTCGTTTGACCAGACTGATCAAAAAGCAGTCAGTTTTTGGCTAAAATAGTTTGCTCTCTTCAAATAAATAAAAACCTTAACATTGCTTACTTACCTTTTGGACACAGTCTTTCTAGGTTATACATTTGTTTATGGATTGAAATATATTTATGACACATGGACTTATATTTCCCACTTCTTTTGCCTACTCTGTAGCTGTAAGGAAGGAAAATGCCAGAAGCTTTATGTTGTTGGTATATTTGTACTATGAAATCATTCTTTAAATTTTCATAATTAATATTTCTTATTTATAATCCTCTTACACTCTTTTGTTTCAGTTTTTAACTTCTGCTCCTCCAGTTTTAACTTTATTTTCCCTCTGTTTTCTTTTCTTTCCAATGGCAAGTACTGCTATGTAAATGCAATTAGCAAATAGTAAATCTACACAACTCAAAAGGTAAGAAACTCCTAAAACCTAACTCTAATATACCTATTATACACACACACACAAAAAATAAAATTTTTAATTAAAAAAAAGCCTAACCATGATATATTACTCTTAAGTAACTATTAAAAGTAGCTGACCTTAAAAAAAAACTCATAAACAAGACTTTGATATTCATTTACCTTAATCATATTCAAAAGAGTCAAGAAGATGGCTGGGCTTGACATGTGAAAATCATTGATTTCAGTAAGCTAGAAAAAGCCTCCTTTTAAAATTATGAATTCTTTATTCAAATAAAGAACTAGAGTTATCTGATTTCAATACTAAGGAAAATATCTGTGTAATTTACTGAAAATGAAAAAAAATAGTGATGAAATCATTCATGCACTTAGAAACCAGATAATGACTAAAAAGTTAGAGATATATGAAATATGCTATATTTCTAGAAATGGGTCCTAATCTCTTGCTTGAAAACAATATACATTCAGTTACACTATGATTTTTTTTTAACCTGTGTTGAATATAACCCATCAAGTTAATCAACTGGCAATGCTTTGTGATATGGTTTGGCTCCATGTCCTCACCCAAATCTCATCTCGAATTGTAGTCCTCATATTCCCTATGTGTCTCTAGAGGAGCCCAGTGGGAGGTGGTTGGATCATGGGGCCTTTTACAACCCATGCTATTCTCGTGATAGTGATGAGTTCTCATTAGATCTGGTGGTTTTCCAAGGTGCTCTTCCTCCTTCGCTCCTCACTCTTCTTTCTCCTGCTGCCATGTGAAGAAGGTCCTTTCTTCCCCTTCCCCTTCCGCCATGACTGTAAGTTTCCTAAAGCCTTCCCAGCCATGTGGAACTGTGAGTCAATTAAACCACTTTCCTTTATAAATTGCCCAGTCTCAGGTAATATCTTAACAGCAGCGTGAAAACAGGCTAATACACTTTGGTAAAGATTGGTAAAATGAGAATCTGCACTTCGATTAATATAACTGTTAACCAATTTTTTTCTTTTGGAACACCATATAGTTAATGCATAACAATCAATATTCTTTAGGCTAACAGTGGTAGGTCATATGGTAGTTTAAATTCTCCAATCTTTTTATAGTTTAAGCACTATTTTATAAGAGCACCTAATGAAGTCAACAATCATCAGATAGAGAACTGAAATGTCAGCATGGACTAATTCTGAAAAATTGCTCATTATTCACTGTCAAAACTACCCTATGAACTTTTAATAGAAAAGCCCCCAAAATTTGAGAATAAAATAATTAGAACAGATGAAACTGGTCTAAGTGATGGGGCGATATATTTCAATTCTATGCCTTTATGATTTTATAAAATAATGCATATGAATTTCAAAATAATCTATTTATAATAAGGTCTATGGCCTTTAGAATTTTTTTATTATCTATGCTTATTTATGTCACAAATTTATAGACCAAGATGAGTCAGTCTTTTTTGTTCTCAGAACCAAAGGTAAAATGAACTGTAAATATTGAAACCTCTATTGAAGACAGGTGTTATTTATTAAATATGCTTATTTTTCAAATTTTCTGCTCCTGTTCAACTCTGTATAACCTTTCACTTACCCCTGCTGATTCTCTGATGTTCCAGGGGTCACACCTGTTCTTAAGGAAGCGTGGGAGGGAGTGGGCTGGGAATTTGAGAGAAACACCTGGGTGAACTTTGCTGTAAGGGATCTTTATATATTGCTCAGTCTTTTCACCTTCTGCCCCATTGCCTTCTCTGTTGACAACAGCAGTATGCCTTGCTGCCTCATGGGTGAGAATTCTTCCTTACAGGCAAAGTAACAGTGAACAGCTCTACTCTAAGAATACTGAGCAGTTTTTGCTTTCAATAAAAAGCTCAACACTAAGAATATAAACATAAGGAAGGGATTTTTGTTATAAAATGATACATAAACATTGAAACATAAAGTATGCATTTTTAAGAAAAGGAATATCTAGGATTTATTCTTAGCATGCGAAGTAGTATAATCTTCAGCAAGTTATTTAAGATATTGGAACTCATTATCTTTATACATAAAATACTGTTCAACTAGATGATGTATAATATATCCACTTCCTCTAGTCTGTTTCTAACTGTATGGCATTTCAAGATGTAGGGGCAGTTATTCACTTCCAAGTGTTCATTCTTCATCCCACTTTCCCCAAAACACAACTCTAAGGCTTTACAATTAAAACTCTACTGCTTTTGATATTGAAGCCATTGGATAAATATGGTACAACATTGCTACAGAATTGAAGGCAAGAAGTTGATTTCAAAAAAATAAGTAGGGGTGAATTGATTATGCTTAAGTAAACAAATGCTAAGGAGCCACAATACTGCTTGCATGATGGTACCTGCTTCAACACTTTCACTCTTCTCTGGTAATCTGCCTGACAGTATGTCAGTTAGATATGCATTAGAGTTACCAAAACTTTTCATTTAAACACATCCTTTAAAAATGATTTTAATACTAAAGTGGAGAGAGTGTTTAATGTAACTGTCTTCTTGACCTTATGAAATGGATGGAATAAAGGATCTGAACAGTGGTTTTACCACCAACTAACCATCTGTCCAGTGTGTATAATGTGCCAGTTTTTACTAAGCTGTGTGTATCATCTCACTAAAAACTCACAAAGATCATATGGAGTAGAAATAATTATCCCTGTTTTACAAAGGGTCAGATGGTTAAGCCAAAGATCATCATGTTTATATAGTTAATCTGTGGCCCTAAGAACTAATTAAAAAAAAAAAGAAATGAGATTCAAGTAAAAGTTTAACTCTAAATCTTATGTTTTGGCTGTTATTAAATGTTAGTATATTCAGATAGCAAGGGTTTGCAATACTGAAGGAAGTTTGAACAGTGTCACATTAATTTAATATATTTTTTTCTTGAATTCTTGAATTTTAGCTTAAGATTACATAAACATAATTTCTACATCATTAAAAATCTTTCTAAATATTATTTGATTTATGCCTGTATTCGTTTTCTGTTGCTGCTGTAACAAATGGTCACAAATTTAGTGGCTTAAAACAATACGACTTTATTATCTTACAGTTTTGAGAGTCAGAAGTTCCTGTTGCTGAGATAAAATGAAGATGTTGGCAGGGCTGAATTTATTTCTGGAGGCTCTGGGGAGAATGTTTCCTTGCCTATTCCATCTTCTAGAAATGACCTCCATTCCTTGCCTCATTATCATTTCCCCCATCTTGAAATCTAGCAGCAGTGGGTTAAGTCCTTCTCATATTGCATTACCCTGACCTCCTGACCTACACTGTTGTCTCCATCTTCCACTGTTTTTTTTTTTTTTTTTGAGATGGAGTTTCAATCTTGTTGCCCAGGCTGGACTGGAGTGCAATGGCTCAATCTTAGCTCACTGCAACCTCAGCCTCCGGGGTTAAGGCGATTCTCCTCCCTCAGCCTCCAGATAGCTGGGATTACAGACATGCAGTACCACCCTCGGCTAATTTTGTATTTTTAGTAGAGACAGGGTTTCTCCATTTTGGTCAGGCTGGTCTTGAACTCCCAACCTCAGGTGATCCACCTGCCTCAGTCTCCCAAAGTGCTGGGATTATAGGCATGAACCACAGTGACCAGCCTCCATCTTTCACTTTTAAAAACTCTTGTGAACACATGGAGGTCACCTGGAGAAAATAATTCAATTTTAGCATCAGATGATTAATGGCCTTAATTCTGTCACAACTTTACTCCTGCTTTGTCATGAAAGCTAATATAGTCATAGGTTCTGGTGATTAGGACATGTGCATGTTTGAAGAGTGGAGCATTATGCTTCCTTCCACAATGGCTGAAATGATATTTTCAAACTCTATCCTAATGTTTTATACTGCCATTATCCCATCTCTGAATAAATTTTATTAATGTTGAGATTGTTTCCTTATGATATATAATACCTGAAGGTAGATAAAATTTCAAACACATGTGCATACATTATGCATTACTTGCCTGATACAAATTTCCAGTTTCTTGAAATCATAATTGTATCTTATAGGTTAGTCTTCAGAATATGTTGTAATTTTTAATTTTAAGGTGGTATTTTTTTAAGATCTCTGTACATTTGTGAATATATTTATGTTGATTTGTTACCTGAGAGGTTAAAATACTAAGTGCATAATTTATAGTTATAATTATTCCCCACTGAAGATTTGTAAGAATACCATATTTTCCCTGTCATCCAGCATTTCATAGGTGAAATCTTGGGCTAGAAGAGAGGTGAACATACATTCTCTGTTGCAGGATTAGATAATTTACAAAAAAAAAAAAAAAAAACTAGTGTGAAACTAGTGTGATAGGCAGAATTGCCTCTAACCAAATCAATACCCTAATTCCTGTAATGTGTGAATATATTATGTTACGTGGAAAAAGGAAGTTGATAGATGCAACTAAAGTTACAGACCTGAAGAGTTAGAAAGTGTTCTGGACTATTAAATTGGGCCTAGTCTAATCACATGAACTATTAGAAGCAAATAAATTTCTCCAAGTGAAAGATGTGGCAGAAGAAGAAACACAATCCAACTCCTAGCTGAGAGCTAGCAAGGAAATGGCCACTGCAGTCCTATAGCCACAAAGAACTGAATTTAGCCAACAACCTGGATAAGCTTGAGGTAGATTTCTTCTCCAGAGCCTCCCGTAAGGTACACATCCCTGCCAAACTTTTGATATCATCTTTGTGAAAACCTAAGCAGAGGGCTCAGATAAACCCACTGTGACTTCTGACAGACGAAACTATTAGATAATAAATGTACATTGTTTAAACCAAGTATGTAGTGATTTGTTTAGGCAGCAATGGAAACCTAATATAAATAGTTTCTTAAATTGCAGTCAATTAGCAATAAATGAGTAAATGTATTTTGAAATAGTTCAAATTTCATTCCATCAGTCAAATTATCAAAGATAAAAAAAAAATTAATATCATGTAGGTTTAACCAGGGTGCTTGTATAAACCATTCATGAAAATATTAATTTGTTGTGACTCTTAGAAGAACAATTTGACATTATGTGTGAAAATTAAAATTCTCATGCCACTTGGTTTAATACAAATATAACCACACCCAAGCAGACATGAAAAAGGATGTATGTTAATTTTAGAACTGTTCATATGAGAATAGCTGACATTGCATCAAAACTGTTTAACTCACTACGGAACAGTAATGCAATAGAATGCCAGGAAACAATTTTCACAATCAGACGGATCTCTACCTGTTGTCATAAAACAATCCCCCATTTTTTAAGTACAAATAAGGTGCTGAAGAGTGCTTTGTTATTGTCACATTTGCATATGGATCTGTAAAATATATCATAATGCACAGAATCTTTCTAGATGAATATCTTAAAACAGGTCAAACTAAACATTTACAGATGACATGAGACCTGGGAGTCTTGGCTGAGGAGATAACATTTTACTGTAATTATTTGTTTATATTGTTTGAATTTTACCATGTGCCTATACCTCCTTCTATAAAGTGAGAATAATTAATAGAAATCCTTTGAGAATTTTCTAGGTATGGAAAATTTCTTGTTGTTATTATCTGGATTACGGTAGTGAAAAAATTATTGACTCGGTTTATTTTGTTTTAGTCTCCCAAAGTATTATATTTTTATGCATGTCTCTTTGCTTCTTGCTTTTGTTCTTTTATTTTTTGTGTCTTACTCAGGAATATCTATAACTTTAAACCTGGATCCCCATCACTGACATTGACACAAATTCATATAATGCTTTCCACATGGTTTATATAGTTTTAACACATACATGACCAGTATGGGGCAGTGGACAGGACATACTGATATGTATACTGATATGTAAAGTGGAAGATGAGATATTCATGATAATGAAACATTACATCTATCTGTAATATGATTTTAATTCCAGTGGAATTAATTCAGTTGAAACATGACATTTACTATTAGACTAAATGGGATAGGCATTACAATGTAAAATGTTAACTGTTTCTTGGTAGCAAAATATGGGGGAAGCTGAGTTTATCTCTGTTTCCTATATTTTCCATAATTAACTTGTAATACATTGTCATTAGAGAAAAAATTACTTTAAATAGCTTATACACAATGAGGAAATGACAGTTCAATAATCTCTCTCCACCATTGTTAACTTAGGTACAGATAACAGAGTCTACAACAGGGCTTTATCTATTTAGAGATGAATAACCTGGATGGACCACTGATGGTGTTTTCCATTATGGTTTTGTAGTACTACTTTTTAATGTTGTATGCATTTTGCTTTCCAATTGTCTTCACAGGCATGTTAGTTAAAAGCTGATAGATGCTTATTAGTTGTTACTAACCACCCTCTACTCTGAAATGTGTCCTGATTCAAAACAGAAAATTCATTTATGTTTTTGAATTGTGTACAATATATGGCCATTCAAATTAAGTATATCCTGTTATAAATGAGAATTAAATATGGGATAATGCTCATCTTACCTGAACTGCCTACTTTTGGTTCCAGAATCAAGGCAGCTGTAGTGGTAGTCAGGTGAAGTCCATGCAGACATATTTCTATTCTGCAATAATAACTCAGAGATTTATTAACTTTATATTTTGTGAACAAAATAAAAATATTAGTTTTAAACCATAAACTCCCAACAAGGAATGAAATATATGTATTTATTTATCTGATATGTTATTGAGCATGAAAACTAAATTTTTGATGAGAATTGCCATTAACATTCAGTTATAAATTACCAACACAAATGAAAGGCATTTGGCCGAGATATTTTTTGTTATTGTTCTGGTTAATTCACATTTCTCTTCTTGCTTTGTTTCTGTTCTGTTGATCTTGTGTTCATCCACAACACTAATGAGATTTGGGATATCACATTCCTATGTGAGTATTCTTATTATTCTTTTATCAAAATGTAGATTTCTATATCTACATTGCTTAAGATTCACTTTGGGTTTACATCTTCAGAAATTATTCTCTTAGGAGAATAAACTTCTCTCTAATATGTGCTGCAAAGTCATCGCCTCTAGTTACTCATTAGTAGAAAAAAATTCCTTATTCACATTGTCTTGAAGTTGCAAAAAATTCCTTATTCACATTGTCTTGAAGTTGCCTGACTATCTCTGAATCTTCTCTATCAGCTGGATCCATGCACTACATGTATTTTGGTGCTAGTAACTGCCTTGCAAACTCATCTCCTTTTAAAGAAATAGCAACTTTGTTGAAAGTTCCGTTCTATCTTTTTGTTTAAATGTTTCCATTCTCACTATTCTTTGGAAACTACCAGTCTTACTGACTAAATGCTGCAGCTAACGTGTCCATTATCAGGGCTGCAATATGGTGCTGTTCCAACTGTGCACTCTGTGACACAAAGGGGAACCATTCGCGAAATAGATATCATTGTTTACATATTTATTGGAACAATTTTTGGGATGGCATGCATATGATTTTTTTACGAAAATTAATATTTTCTGACGATGTTTTGATATATGAAAGTGTCTTGGGGAAGAGATGCTTTTTGAAATTACTGAACAATGAATCATATGAGTTAACACTGGCTACTATTGTAGCAAGGGATTGCTCACTATTGATTGCTCACATTGTTCACTATTGTAGCAAGGAATCTGGGGACTGCATTTATTCAAATACATTTAGGCAGGAAGTACAACAAAATGGGTGAGAGCATGGTCTTCTTTGGAATCAGAAATACTTGGTTCAAATAATGTTTCTTTGTGTTTGTTTGGTTTTCCCCACTAGTTGTGTAACCTTGGAATATGTATTTAACCATTGAGAAATTTGGTTTTCTTATCTGGAAAATGAGAACACATAACCAAATTGTTATAAGTCAAAACAAAATCAATGGCTCATGAAATATGAGCATACATTGGTAAAATGGGAAATAAGTATATGCTGCTGGGCCAGCAACCTGGGAGACTGAGGGAAAGAGTTGTATTTTGAATGTGTATCATATGCATGTACATCATATTTAAATAAATAAAATAACATCATTTTTAAATGATGCTGCAGATAGAATGCTTACCAAAGTGGTTAACATGCAGTAAACATGCAATGGCAACTCTTATACATGCATCTGTGGCAAATAGAAACATCGTCCCAAATGGCCAGAACTCCTGGATGATCCGAATGGGATTTGATAACTGAAAACTATAGGGAAACATCTAAGAAGCAGAGGCATTGAGTGCACTCTATAGAATGAGCTATTCTAAATATGAGAAAGTCCATTGCTTCCTCTCATCTTTTTCCTCTGACCTAAAGATCTTTGATCTTTTGGTACCCAGAAAAAAAAAACACGTTTTCCAAACACCATTTTAATCTCAAACTATCCACAGAAGTTCTAGAGACAGAATGCCTGATTGAGAGCAGATGTGGAAGTCTGGAAAAATAAACTGAATGAGGCATAACTTGAATGTAACTATTGCGTACAAAACTACATCTTTCAAGTATTTTGTTGCTCTAAGTTTTTAGTGTTTGTAATATCATGCACTTTTTAATCCTCTTTTCTCAAAGCCATTTCCGTGCATCATCAGAGATGGGATGGAGCCCAGGAAAAATGTTTAGTCACAGCCCAATGTGGGTCTAGGGGAACCTTTAGAATTATACATATAGGAATACTTGTGTGGCATGTTGGATTTTCCATAAGCAGCTGGGTTTGGGATGGATTTGGGGTATAAAATATTTATTAAGGATTGGCACCTGTGAAATAAAAGAGGGAGAAAAGGATTGAGCAGAGGGAGAAGTTCTAATTGCAGCTCTGACAAAGCTTTAACCAGCCAAGTAGGTAGCTTTGAATTGAGTGCTGACCAACAGAGTTGCCCCACGTGGGGTTACAATGGCTGAGCTATTATAACCCACCTTGCTCATTCGGTGGTTATAAGTAGCTCCCTCTTCTTTTCGGCCCCACGCACCAAGGCCTCAGGCAGAGGCAGTTAAGTTACATTTGAAGAAGCTGTTAACTGGACTGGTGACTGCACTTCCACAGCCAGGCATCAAGTGTTGATGGATGCTCTGGGAATATATCTCTGTGACTTTCACTCTCATATTAGAATTCTATAATGATGATAAAAAGAAAAAGCTCAGCCAAATGCTGTACTTCTGCAAGTCTTGAGTATTCATATTTTAATTGTTCATATCCTCACCGAAACCTTATTCATTTTCATTTGTAAACCCAAGAGAGATAACATAATAATAGATGTCTGAAGTATGTATGTTTTTAAATACCTGCCAGGTATGTATGACCCATGTTTTCAACACAATATTTAGATAGACACTCCAGAATGTCTCTTTATTTCTCTCTATATAACTATATTTATCAATTTTTACAGTTTCTATTTAATTTCCTTTTATTATGTAGATAGATAATCTTGATCTCATACTTTTTCAAGTAAAACTAGGAAAGATAATACATTCTTTCATTTAAATATATTTGAAAGAATAACAATTTACTATATAGAAAAAATATATAGTAATATAATCAATTATTCTGGTGTAGAGAAATTTTTTAAGTTGATAAATTTGATATCTAAGACTAAAATAAGGTCTTTAAAATTATATGTGTTAGGTTTCATATTTGAATAAGTTATTTTTTTAAATAACATGTGAAGGGTGTGTTTTTCAAAATGAGGTCCTGTTTCCCTGGAAGAGAGAAATTCTCTTTTTCCATATTTTAATAAACAAAAGTTTACACATAACATTGGCAGTTAATATCCCCAATGATACGGTTTGGTTTTGTCCCCACTCTAATCTCATCTTGAATTATAATCCACATAATCCCCATATGTTGAAGGAGGGACCCCATGGGAGGTAATTGAATCTTGGAGGAGGTTTACCCCATGCTGTTCTCATGATAGTGAGTGAGTTATCCCAAGATCTGATAATTTTTCTAAGCATCTGGCATTTCCCCTGCTGGCAATCATTCTCTCTTGCCACCCTGTGAAGATGTGCCTTCTGCCGTAATTGTAAGTTTCCTGAGGTCACCCCAGTTATGCAGAACTGTGGGTCAGTCAGACTTCTTTTCTTTATAAATTAACCAATTTCAGCTGTTTCTTCATAGCAGCATGAGAATGGATTAATACAGTCAATTGATACCAGGCTAGTGGAGAGAGGGTGATATGGTTAGGCCCTGAGTCCACACCTAAATTTCATCTTGAACTATAATCCCCATAAAACCCACAATCCCCGTGTGTCAAGGGAGAGACCAGGTATAGGTAATTGAATCATGGGAATGGTTTCCCCATGCTGTTCTTGTGATAATGAGTGTGTTCTCACAAAATATGAGGCTTTATAAGGTTTTTTTTTCCCTTTGCTCAGCACTTCTCCTTCCCACCACCTTGTGAAGAAGGTGCCTTGCTTCCACTTTGCCTTCAATACATTTCCTGAGGCCTCCCCAGCCATAGTGAACTATGAGTCAATTAAATCTCCTTCCTTCGGAAATTACCCAGTCTTGGGCAGTTCTTTTTAGCAGTATGGAAATGGAATAATACAGTAAATTTGTACCAAGAGTAGGGCACCACTGTAAAGATACCCAAAATTGTGGGAGTGATTTTGGAACTAGGTAATAGGCACAGGTTGGAACAGTTTGAAAAGCCCAGAAGAAGACAGAAAAATATGGGAATGTTTGGAACTTCCTAGAGACTTGGAAAACTCCAAAAGACAGGAAGATATGGGTAAGTTTGGAATTTCCTAGAAACCTGTTGAATGGCTTTCACCAAAATGCTGATAGTGATATGGACAATGAGGTACACTCAGAGGTGGTCTCAGATGGAGATAAGGAATTTATTGGGAACTGGAGCAAAGGTCACTCTTGCTATGCTTTAGCAAAGAGACTGGCAGCATTTTGCCCTTGCCCTAGAGATCTGTGGAATTTTGAGCTTGAGAGACATAATCTGAAATTGGAATTTATGTTTAAAAGGGAAGCAGAACATAAATGTTTAAAAATTTTTCAGCCTGACAATGCAATAAAAAATAAATGTTTATTTTCTGGGGAGTAATTCAAGCCCACTGCAGAAATTTACAAAGTAGTGAGGAGCCAAATGTTAATCACCAAGACAATGGGCAAACTGTCTCTAGGCCATGTCAGAGGTCTTCACGGCAGCCCCTCCCATCATAGGCCCAGAGGCCTAAGAGGGAAAAATGGTTTCCTTCACTGGACCAAGGGCCTTGCTACTGTGTACAACCTCAGGACTTGGTGCCCTGCATCCCAACCTCTCCAGCCATGACAAAAGGGGCCAACATAGAGTTCAGGCTGTTGCTTCAGAGGGTGCAAGTCCCAAGCCTTGGCAGCTTCAGTGTGGTGTTGGTCCTATAGGTGCAAAGAAGATAAGAATTGAGGTTTGGAAAACTCTGTCTAGATTTCAGCAGACGTATAGAAATGCCTAGATGTCCGGGCAGAATCTTGCTGCAGGGGTGAGGCCCTCATGGAGAACCTCTGCTAGCACAGTGCAAAAGGGAAATGTAGGGTTAGATCTGTCACTCAGAGTCCCTACTGGAGCACTGCCTAGCAGAGCTGTGAGAAGAAGGCCACCATCCTCCAAAACCTAGAATAGTATATCCACTGAGAGCTTGCACCTGTACCTGGAAAAGCCACAGACAATCAATGCCAGGCTATAAAGTTGCTGGGAGATGGGTAGTAACCTGCAAAGCCACAGGGGCAGAGCTGCCCAAGGCAATGGGAGTCTGCTTCTTACATCAGCATGACCTGGATGTAGGACATGAAGTTAAAGGACATCATTTGGGAACTTTAAGGCTGAATGACTACCCTATAGGATTTTTGACTTGCATGGGGCCTGTGGCCCCTTTGTTTTGGACAGTTTCAATCATTTGGAACAGGTGTATTTCACCAATGCCTGTACCCCCTTTGTATCTAGGAAATAACTAACTTGGTTTAGATTTTACATGCTTTGTCTCAGATGAGACTTTGGACTTGAACTTTTGAATTAATGCTGGAAAAAGTCAAGATGTGAGGGACTGTTGAGAAGGCATGATTATTTTTAAATGGGAGGACCTGAGATTTGGGAGGGGCCAGAGTGGAATGATATGGTTTAGCTGTGTCCCTAACCAAATCTCATCTTGAATTATAATCCCCATGATCCCCACATGTTGTGGGAGGGACCCAGTGGGGGGTAATTTAATCATGGGGGCATTTTTCCCCCATGCTTTTTTTGTGATAGTGAATTCTCACAAGATCTGATGGTTTTATAAGCATCTTGCATTTCCCCTGCTGGCACTCATTCTCTCTCTGCTGCCCTGTGATAGGTTTCTTCTGTACGATTGTGTGTTTCCTGAGGCCTCCCCAGCCAAGCAGAACTTTGAATCAATTAAACCTTTTTTTTTATATAATTACACAGTCTTGGTTATTCCTTCATATCACCATGAGAACTGACTAATACACCTAGTTGAAGATATATAGTTTATTTTGGGGATAAAAAAAGAAAAAAGAAAGATAATTGACTGCTAAAATGGTGACAGCTTTTTCTTTGACTTTCTTCAGTAACATTTCTGACATTTGTGTGACCATTCCAAAACTTCATGAGATCCTTCAGTCAGGAGTTTCACAGGAGTAGGCAAGCATGAAATTAATTTCCCAAAGTAAAGTAGCTTACAGATGCCAGAAGATCCCATAACTCAGTAATACTGATATCACTAAATTAGTTCTTTTGCTTCTTGGATTTTTTTTGCTGTTGTGGGTATTGCTCTTATGATTTAACTGGGTAAATTTCTTCAATTTTTGGTTTCCTATATCAAGACAGTGGATTACGTATTTTTAGAACAAGGAAACAACTGTTTATCGGTGTGTGTGTGTGTGTGTGTGTGTGTGTTTCAATTTTCTGGCAACAGTCTTTCTTAGTAAGACCTACTTATCCAGGTATGTACCTAGTTTTTAATATTACTAAGGGATATTGCCCTTTCATAATGCATTTAAAATTGTTCTAATCCTTTCATTACAATCCTGCAGGAACAGTAGTATACACAGTTGATGCCCTATAGCTGTAATTCCTACTCTAGGGAATATAAATTCTGATCTCTGTATAAAATCTTGGAGGATTTCCAAAAGAAGGATTGGAGTATGCGATACTGGTTTCTCATTTGCAGACAAAAGTATCAGGTTAACTATATTTAAAAATATGTAATTTTTAGTAGTGCAATCATTTAAAACCTAAATTTTCGTATATGTTTATTGGTCTAAATATAATATTTTATTTTAGCTCTTGCTAACTAATTGTAATAAATTATTTTAAATGAGTCATAATCAAGTATTTAGAATAGTGAGAGAGACAGAGTGTGCGTGTGTGTGTGTGTGCATCTGTGTGTGTGTGTGTGTGTGTGTGTGTGTGTGTGTGTACAGAGGATTCTCTAGTGATTTGGGGCCATATTGGCTAATTTGGAGGTCATTTGTTAAGATTTTCATTGTAAGTTTCATCTCTCATCTTCATTTACATATTATCAGCTATAAAACACTGACATATTTTGCATAATATAGTGAATTATTGTGGCCACATATCAGATATTAAAACAAATTGTGAATATCAGACTCTCTGAACTAATCATATATAATGAATTATCCTTCTATTCTGATTAACCACGCACAGTTTCCTTTGGCAGCATGGAAGGATATGAAATCTCAGAGATAAATGATAACTCAGTCTAGTCCATCTCTCAAAGAGACCAATGGGCCGTCAACCCATCCTCTGTTCATTTATCTAAAACCTTTGTATATAATTGGGATGGATGTTAAGTTGGAACAATCTTTATATTTCTACCAAGACCAGTGGAATAAAAAGAAAATGGAAGATCCAAGTAGAAGCCCTAATACCACATTTCTTTCACCTAGATCCAAGTAATAAATCAGAAGCAATATTATATTTAGACTGATAACAAGTGTTAGTGCCATCCTCATAGATTTATAAGATGCAGTGTTAATGGTCTGTCATATCCCAGTTTCCTATATAAAGAATAAGTTACTGTATCTTGCATCTGCTACTACAAAGAAATAGGTATAGTACTTGGCATATTTCTTTGAATTCTGAAGACTGCACATGCTACATGCAGGAATATGGCTCTGATCTATTTATTAGTGCCTGGAAAAGTTATCAGTTCTGAGTAGCGTGAAGAGGGAGAAAGGATTGTGCAAGAGATTCAATATATTTGCAGCCCTGCCAATTAAACCATATGCCCCAGGAGGTATCAAGTTGCTAGAAGTGTCCATATTAAGTAGGAATGCTTTTGGTGTGCCTTGCAAGCTTAGTCTCCTATGAAGAACAGGGCCATAGTTTCCATAAGTTTTCACCATATTTCCTAAGGAAGTCTGTACCATCATCAGCAGAAAACTGTTCTTATATGAAAAGCACCTCCTGATATGCTACTGGATTTTAGTAAAGACGGAATGCTTATACATGAGACAAGTAACTGCAGTTAGAGTTGATCCTGTGCTGAGCAATGAGCATAGCAGACAGTCCAGTCTTTGGCAAAAAGCATTAACTCGCTGTAAAAAGGAAACAGTGTATACATTATTTGGTCCTGTGATGGTTAAGTGTTCACAAGTTAGTTTAACAAACCAGTGGCTTGTGCACCCCTGTCACCAGCCTCTGTTACACATCCCCCCGTCCCCGGAAATCACATTATATTATGGTCTGTGATGTCTTATGTATGACCAGATAATTGAAAAAGGAGAAGAAAGAAAGGTCTGGTCTGGTTTAGAGACAGCTTGGCTCAATACTATGCTACAAGAGAAGAAGTATCTGGTGCTACCCAAAGTATTACTTAGAGGTAACCATGCAAGACCATGTTGAAGAGAAAATTCCCAGTGTATAGATTTCTGAGCAATACACCTGAGCATAAACTTGATAGAAATGGAAAATAGCTTGAGGCAACTCCTAAGCTGTAACTATCTTGGCTGGTTAGTCAGGAGCTAGGAAGGAAGACTAATAGAAAATCAAAGGCAATGGATCCTGTCAAGGAAACATGTGGTTGGTCTACAGGAGTGAGCACAGACTGTGAAAATGTTTTATTTCTCATCAGCACCCATCAGGGAACATCTTTCCCATAGAATACCCTACAAACCATCTGGTAGAGTTCAGCCAGCCACTATCTTCAGCCATCCGAGGCCTGAAAAATAAATTGGTAATGTTATAGCTATTATATAAGGGATGAAAATTTTGCATGCTCTGATGGGAAGCGTTTTTCTTACCAAAGCTTCTTCTGTAGCATTTTCCTCTGCTTGTTGTTTTGAATATTTAGTTGTGTTAAATCCCTTCCTTACTGGGTTCAGGAATTCATTTTGACCTAGGTTAAGACTTTTTCTAGGTTTGTCTTTGCCTTTTTTGCCTTCAGGCTTTAGTATTACATGGATATCTAAGGGTTTATAAAATGCCTAATTTATCATTATATGATCCCATATAACATCATCTTTCATATAAAAATGTTCTTTTCAAAGAAAAACCTTCCACTTGCAAAGAGATGGAACTGTTGACCAATTGATATGGTTATAGCTTAGAAGTGCTCAGCCCCAGAGAATGTACCAGATTTGGGAAGGCACCCTGCAGTTTAGACTGATGTACTTCAAGTTTGTCATTTCATGGTGATCTGTCCCATATAGGTAGTACACGGCCAGGACACAATAAAAGAATGCAGCAATGGCCCCTATTGCCATAAGTCCTACTGGAGAATTCTTTAATTCCCATTCACAATATTAGTATTTTCTGGGCTAGAACCTATTTCCTAAAGAGGATATTTCTAGCAGGAAACAAAATAAGATTTTACTTCGAAGTAAAATTATGCCTGTCACCTGAATCTCTAATACCTGCAGAAAAGCAGGTGAAGAAGGATGTCACTATACTGGCAATAATGGCCCTGCTTATCATTAATGAGGGCGAGATTAGCCCTGAAGTTCAGAGAATTCACTGGGGTAAATCTTGATATTTCCATGGTTGTTGATAATCGTAAATGCGCAATTGTAGTGACTAAAGTCAGACAAGAGATAGTGTTAGGGGCAAGCAACCAGGAGCAGCTAAAATGCTAGGCAAGCATGTGGGGAATGGAGAATGGGTAGCAGAGGAAGGAGACTGGAAATCACCAGTTGCAACTTCAGAAACATTGTATCAATGCCAACTCTTACTTTTTCTACTTACTGCATTATCAATGAGTGACGATTGTTGCAAAAGGTTGATTGCAAGTCAGTTTTTTTTTCATTCCATCCCTTCCTTCCTCAATTCCTTTCTTCTTTCCTTATTTGCCTTCCCTCCCTGTCTCTCTCTTCTGTGCCTTCTTCCCTTGTTAATTTTGAGTAGTTGCTACCTTGGAAGAATCAATAGTAGGATGAACTGAATTTAATATGAGGTATGTACATGTTCTGTGCAGTGTAGCAAGTGACGTCAATGTCCTTTTGGTAACTCTCATCTTTATCATTCCAACTGCCATCACTGGCATGCTCCTGCTCAGGGGTTTCCTTGCTGCCAGCGACCGCTTTTCCATTTTGCCACCACTATGACACGCTGGGAGTGCTGGGATCTTGCAGACATGTAGAAATAGCTCAGAAGCAATGACAGATGGGAGTTGGTATATAAATAGCCTGCTTTCTGGCTGCTCAGGCAGGATAATTTGGAATCAGGTGTCTTAGGCCAGCTGCTAGTTTCCCCAGTGGAACTGAGTTCAAATTGCTAACTTTATAATACTTAGTTTACAGGGCACCTTCTTTTTGCTTTCTGGTTTCATTTCGCCACTCCTCCACAAGTGTTCTCTTTAATTCCAAAGTAAACTGCTAACATTCAGATGGTTGTCTGTAATTCTAGGTCTTTAAAAATTGCATTGAAGACATTATCCTTCCTGGCATTCAACTTGGATGAAGCTTTCTATTTATCCCAGGCTTTGTCATTGTTTATGGTAGTCTCTGCTGAGGCATCTGCATTTATTTCTAGTTCCTGGCTGCAGAATCCAGCATACTCCGGAAACCTTCCTACTTCCAGCCAGAAGGCTCTGTGGTTATAGTAACTCTTGTGTCCACCCACACCACTTTCAATCATATGGGAATATCTTTCAGTGACCTTGGGCTCACAGGCTGCCTACAGGTGACCCAGTCCTGGTTATTCATGTACCTATGACTCTAATTTTGTGAAATTGCTGCCTATCAAACAACATTCTGCCTGGAAATGTACCACTGGTTCCTCCTGATTTCATAACCCCAAGCTGAATTTCTACCCTTACCCTCCTCTTCATGCCAGGATTAAACCCTAAATGTTTCCAATAATATTCCTTCCACTTTAGTCTAGAAAGTACATTTGTTTTCTCGTCTTCGTAGTAGAAAACAGTACTTCAGCAAGTACACTTGCAAATTTAAGGCATCTTAGCCTCTTTTAATGTTTAAAGCCCACAATTAATTTCTCTAATTTCTCACGACCATTCTGCTGTGGCTTCATTATCTAGCAAGAATGTTATGGTCCAGCCTGAGAGAAGAGAAGAAAATAAAGTACACACATGTATACATGAACATAGTAGTTAATATTTTTAAGTATTATCTCTCCCACATATGCAATGAAAGTAGTCTCAACAAAGCAATAATCATAAAGATATGTGTTCAGAATGACAGATCACAAGATATCAAATGCTAGATAACTTTTAGGTTAGCAAGGGTAGAGTGTTTTTAAATACAAGTAAGATAAAGAGAAAATACTCACCAGACTTTTACCAGACTTTTATGGCATGAAAGGGGCATGTGTATGTATATGTGTGTGGGAGTGGGGCTCTAAGCAGGGGGCAGGTGTCACGGACCTGTAGAGTAACACATAAAACTTCCACATAGTCATAGAAATTGATCAGATACTAATAATCACCTGTGTTTCCACATGACTTTATGCACAAATTTCTTGAAAATATAATTTTTATGTGATGGCTTCTGAAAAAATGTATCCCTAATAATCTAGACCCATTACCTCTTAACATGTTACTTCCATTATTTCCTTCAGGATATTTAGTTCTTAACATATTTATATATGAATGTAATGCTTTATGATTCTTATATATAACGACATAATAATAGAATAAATAATATATAATTACATAATATATAACTAAGTTTATATCATATTTAGCCTAACTATAGAGGTATATCTAATTAGTATGCCTAATATATAATATTTAATCATAGCATATTATATTTAATATATAATCATCATGTATATTATACATTTTTAATTTAGTCATCAAATAATGCAGTACGTTATATATTTTATGTTGCTAATTTAATTATTGAAAAACAAAATATATTGAAATATATTTTACATTTTCCTAAATATCTCAAATTTCTATTCCTATGATATATATTTGTGTGTGTGTGTATGTGTGTGTGTGTGTGTATATTTGGAAAAACATATATATATAATATATATATCTCCCTAATATAATTATTTAATAAGAAATAACAAAGTTTTTTTGTTGCCCATGTTTTATTTGAGCAACACTCCAACTGGCTTATTGTGCATGATAGACACTTAATATTCCTTAGTTAATAACTGAAGCCTAATCTCTAAATCTGCTAGTGTCTTTATTTCTGTCAATCTTCAGAATTCACAGCAACATATGTCCAAAAGGACAGGTAGATGATTGTTGCTGAAATAAACTAGAGTCTGTCACAACTGAATGCTTCAGCTAGTTTAAGGTGAGGAGAAATATAGGCTGTCACATTAAGATACAGGGGAAAAAAGGCTGATGACCTATTGTACTGCATGCATCTTGCTTTTCAACATGTCTGAGAAGAAAACACAGGCACATTTAAAGGCAAACCAGGGATGGCAAAGGCGATTTCTATATACATCTGTTTCTCAGTTTTGCAAGTAAAAAATGCATCTCAATATGTCGTTACTTTGTTTTAAACACTGAATTAATTTGCTGCTAATTACTAGTTTAACAATAAGACTTTTTGCATACCAGTTTTTCTCTTTCATAATTCTAAAGTTGAAAATTAACCAACTTTTATCAGTATTTTCTTGGTAAAACAAAACTTGAGAAAGAATAGCTACCTCTTTTACTGAAACATATTTTTAAAAGGCAATTGCTAAAAAGAAATGAAAGGTGCAATAGGAAAAAAATAATTCTGTATGTGTAAAGTTTTATATGTATATATATTTGCATTTCAGTCATATATATATGTATATATGTAAAGACAGTAGATGAAATGGTCTAGACCTTTCCAAGAAATATGTAAGATGATGTATTATATATATATAAAACCTTAGGTATATATATATATATATATATAATATTTGCATTTCAGTCAATATATATTGACTGAAAGTCAATATGTAAAGATAGTAGGTGAAATGGCCTAGACCCTTCCAAGCAATGTGTAAGCGGATGTAAGGAAATAGCTATTGCTACCTAATATCTGTTGAGAGGTTTTCATATGCCAGGTATGTAGTTCATCACAATAATGAGATTTGTTTTCGTTTCCTTATAAATGAACAAAACAACAGAAAAAAAATAAAGTATAAATGAAGTTCATACTGCTACCATTTTACAGATTGAATCATGCAAATCACATAGCAAGTTAATGGTCTATTCTTATTTAAGCTCAGGTATTTCTAATCCATAACTTAAACTTAAGTTATTGTACTTTTTGTGCCACCGTGAAGAAATGTGCAAATACACAGATCATCTTTTGTGTTATTAGATTTCTTTATGCAGTAAGGAGGAGAATCTGCCTTTCTAACATGGAAGAAAATATATACCTGTAGCCTTAGGTACAGCCACAATTAGTCTATAGAGCCTGCCAGAAGACTGTCATCAGACTTACTCAGAGGTTTTCTGCCAGACTATGCTTTATGATACATTGGCAGACAGAAGGGTGCTCCACAATTCTCTGTTTCTCCTAGATACAATCTTAAGTGGAAGATGGGGTGTTTTCACCATAGGAGACATGTAACACTCTATAATGACTAGCTGTACAAACTCCTTCTGGTGAATGCACCTCTCTTTGAAGTTCACTGCTATTAAATTAAATGTGCATAGTGTGTTCCTTGGAACTATGAAGCTAATTAATGTCAACTGATGCCATGTATGCAGGCTGCCCTGAGGATTCTCTCTCACTTTACAGAAAAGAACTCTCGGATGGTTCTTTTGAACATTCATCCATTTATTATTTAACAAATATAAATTAAGAACTTCTACATAGATTTTGCCAGCAGTGTTTCAGGAACTGGGGCAGGAGCAATAAACAATACAAATCCTTTCCCTTGTGGAGCGTATATTTGAGAGAAAAGAGAGAAGGCTGGTAGGAAATGAGATTAAAGGAATTGCTAAGGACCCTGGTGCAAATTTGAATTTTACTGGAACTCTGATGGAAAGCCATTGGAGGCTTTTGAGCAGGGAAATGATCAAACCTAACACAGGTTTTAAAGGAATTATTCTACCTGCTGTGTGGTGAAAAGACACATACTTCTGTTCATGTGTCCAAATTAATTAATTTGGCCATAGATAAATAGCTTCTGGATTTCTCCCAAGAACCTTTCTGTGATGCATTGTAATACCACATGCAATGTGAACAAAGTTTCAGGATTATGACCCTTGCATTTTTGTCTTAAGAATCCCACCATACAACAGTGTTGGGCAGGCACTGATATTTGAAGACTGTGTTCTCAAGAAGGACACATATTTTAGTCCAGTCTATTTGCAATTCTAACAAGATAGATTATTTATTTTGTACTTCTGCAGATTGCAAGCAGCACTTTTGGAGAGATTGTACTCTCCAAAATTGAAACAGACATGATAAATTTGAATCCAAAGGTAATAAATTGCTTGTTTTGGTTTTGGAATGTGTGTGTGTAATTTAAATGTCTTCTGCATCTTTTTT